>NC_135746.1:9720000-10020000 GCF_041903045.1 Epinephelus lanceolatus | reverse complement strand
CACTTCTTTTGTAACACCGTCTCTCTCTGTGTGAAATTAACCCACTATCATGAAAAGACGTATACCAGAACACACACTTCAGCCTCCCTGTCACTTCAAGCACTGAATGCATGAGATGTTTTCATCTCTGCCTCTGGTTTTTCAGTGTACTTCCCTTTGTTCAGCTGATTATGTTACATGTTGTTCTTTCTAGTAGTAGTTTTCCCCCGTTAAAGGGTTTTTTTGGGGGAGTTTTTCCTGATCAGCTGTGAGGGTCATAAGGACAGAGAGATGTCGTATGCTGTAAAGCCCTGTGAGGCAAATTGTGATTTGTGATATTGGGCTTTATAAATAAAATTGAAATTGAATTGAATCATCACTTGGATGAGCTGGATTACCATTAGAAGTTAACCCTCTAAACTCTGCAACAGAAATGGTCCGCCACTGCCTACATTGGCATTTTTGCTTATTGTGATGTCATTTATTGGAGTATCTTCAAATGCTTCATATCCCTAAAATCAGTACAACCTCAGCTAAAAGGTAATATAAGTCAATAAACCATTAAAATCGATTAAAGTAATGAAAATAAAATGTTGGTTATTTCATCAGATTTTAGAAAATAAAGACACAAAAAATAAAGATCCAAAAGATATTTAAATGTAGAAACATAAAGAAGATATTTCTTAACATTCCGTAAGTTATTTGAACTACGTTTGTTATTAAGTTTTTCAAATGTGCTCATTTCTTTCAGCCGACTGCACAGGTGGCCATTCGTCTCTCTGGTGACATTGTGCATTTTTGCACAGTTTTGTACACACAGTGATGTCATTACAAATGTACCACATGATGACATGAAAGAGAGCGTGTACGTTTATACGGTACATGCCTTAAAGCTATAGTGTGTAACTTCTGTCGCCTCCCAGCGGATAATGCGTTATTACAACTAATAAGCCGGTAGCACTTCCATGTACACAGAGTAACACTCGCCAGTCGCCACACACCGTACACAGAGTAACACTTGCCTTTGTGGTAGGATCCACTTCTGAACCGTGTCTCGGCCGCTTCTCCGCCAAGTTGCTTTCTCTTTCTACCTGCGCTCTACCTCTCCGCTCTTCCTCCCCCTCCCTTCTTGTTGTGAGGAAGCATTTCCTGTGTGCCAGCACGGGAATGTCGCCGGTCTACACGCATACTAAAAATGATATATATTGAAAAATACCACGAGATGTTAGAGGAGCCGATCGGCTTAATCAGCACTGTGTCATCTCCTCTAGTAGTGGCTTGGGTGAAACGGACATTTACAGACCTGTAGCAGTTAGGCACTATAGCTTTAAGGTAAGGTATGGTAACATGATGTCATGACACGACAGGGAAGATGGAAACTTCAGTTTTCTGCTACAAAAAAAAATGTTCGAGCCATTATGATTCTTATTTTATATCTTTTTAAACATGATCATGCAAACAACGATATCCACAGGTCTGTTTTTAAAGGGTTAAACGGAAGAGATTCCAAATATGTTTTAACCAGCCGCCCAGGAAGTGTGCTGGGCTTTAAAGGGATAGTGCACCCAAAAATGAAAATTCAGCCATTATCTACTCACCCATATGCCGAGGGAGGCTCAGGTGAAGTTTTAGAGTCCTCACATCCCTTGCGGAGATCCAACAGGAGAGGGGGTAGCAACACAACTCCACCTAATGCAGGCTGACGGCGCCCCAGATTCAAATGTCCAAAAACACATAATTGAAACCACAGAATATCTCCATACTGCTCGTCTGTAGTGATCCAAGTGTCCTGAAGCCCCGACATAAAAAGCTGTTTGGAAAAACGTCATTTGAACTCTGTTTTTAGCCTCATTGTAGCCTGTAGCTCTAAGTGCCTCTCTGTACACTGAGCTCACGTGTGTGCACCGTCACGGACATCGCCCATTGACCAACTTGGCAAAAATGACGTCTGTAAATTAGTGGATACATTTCTCTGAGCGTCACAACCAGGATTTTTGGACAGGATTTGATCCATTTGGTCCGATAACATTTGGAAAGAGTAGAGGGGCTTCACAATTAAATCAATTAATCCCCATTCAAGTTAGCAGAGCCCTAAACCAGAGGCTAGCTGCACTTGGCCGACAGCAGTCTTTAATGTGGGGCGTCGGTGGCTTAGTGGTAGAGCAGGCGCCCCATGTACAAGGCTGTTGCCGCAGCGGCCCAGGTTCGACTCCAGCCTGTGTCCCTTTGCTGCATGTCACTCCCTCTTTCTCTCCCCCTTCACGCTTGTCTGTCCTGTCAATTAAAGGCTAAAAATCCCCCAAAAAATGTCTTTAAAAAAAAGAAGTCTTTAGTGTCTCTGCTCTATGGCAAATGATGCAGAAGCAACACTGATCAATTTATCAACGGTCCAGTTTGCGTCAGAGTGCGCTCAGGCTAACAGAACTTGTTAGCTAGCGTTAGTTTATGTCTGTAGAGAATTGTTTTACCTCCTGCGAAACCCCACCCACCAAAAAACGTCAAACGGTTAACTAACAGGATGTTTGGAGCTTTTTTGGCTTCATGCACCAGTAAGCAACTTAGATAGGAATGAACGGAGTCCCGCCTTCAGACTGTATCCAGGTCTCTTTCTACAGCTATGGTTTTTACTGCATGGTGGATGCAGAGTAATGTTTGAAGGCTTTGCATCATTGGGGACTTCATCATCCGCAGAGCCGACAGGATAACAAGTGCACAAATGAGGAAATGCTGGCTATGGATTTCAGCATTTTTCAGCATTTGGAGCATAATGGAAATCTGACAACTTGACGGTTTGCTGCACCGCAGTCACCTCAGGTGTCGATCCGTTTCAAACGTGCCTCTAATGGGAGCTGGCAGCCTGTTACTCCCAGGTGGCTTTGCAGGCTTCCTCCGTGGCGACAAAGGCAGCGGTTAGCGGCTCTGCTGGAAACCTCTGAAGATTTATCATCAGTGAGCTGCGGAGAAACTCTATTACAGAGATCTGAATACACTCCCAGCTGCAAGGGTGTGTGTGTGTGTGTGTGTGTGTGTGTGCAGGGTGAATACACACACACATGCACAGGACCACAAACATGAAGTTGCATATATGCAAATACTACAAGTGCAAAAGTATATTCATACCTCTGACAAAGCATGCACACACACATTTATGCACACATTCACATAATCCACCCTTCCAGATGAGTTGTGGCCCAGAGCTGCAGGTGCCTAAGAGGATCTTGGGACAAACGCCAAACTGCTGCCTGACTGCTGGCAGCAAATCAGAGCAAACACAAATCAGCAGCAGCCAGACTGGAGGGCAGAGATGATCCCTGCTCAGTAATCAGCAGAGTTTGCTGTTGGTTAACTTTTTTATTTACTGTTTCTCGTCTTTAAGAGGCGAGTCAGTCAAGGTGAGACGCCGCCGGGCGCTTTTTAACTTAATGATGATAAGCTGGAACACACACCTGCTCTTCAATGAGCCAAATGTCATTAATTAAAGAAGTGTTCCTTGTGAAAAGAAACTCCAACAAATGTAATTCTCCTGGATCCTCTTATTGTGTGCAAATTATGTTTTGATGGCATCACATGGGGTGAGCGCTCCAGAGATGTCTGAGGGTCAAACTCCAAGAAGGAAACAATAGACTGGCCACATTTCTACTCACCAACATTCAGTGTGACTGTGTAGATGCTGCACAGCACTTATCAACATATATGTCAGCCCCAATGACGGTTCAGTGAGATCGAAACTAACTGGCATTTTAACCATTGACAACAATAATCCATAATAATCCTTTTAATATACCTCCTGTCCTTGCTCTGCCGGAAAGGACCTGAGGCACATTTGTTGGATATGCATGCTGTGAAATATTTACTCCCCTTGTTTGAAAAAATACAATTAAAGCACGGCCTGACATTTTGGGATCTACACTTATGTGCCTTCCAGTCAAATGTCACATCAGAGGATCAATACCACTCACCTCTCTGCAGGGTAAATATGCAGCGGGAGCAGTTTAACAGAGGGTATGTGCCCAGCTAAGAAATAATGCCGCACACAGCACCCCGCCCCCCATGCAATAACATGGTAATCAGTATGCATTAGAGGTGCTGGCAGGTGGATTTTATGACCTTTTGCCAGAGCTAGGCTAGACGTCATGGGCGGGCAGCATCAGTTCATAATGCTGTAGGGCACCTGTCACTGCGCTATGAAATGCCGTGTCAGGCTGAAATGCTGCTGGTGACAAAGTAATTTAAGGACCTGGAAAGTCCCGACAGGGGCGAGGTGAGGTGAATGGGTCCAACATACAACAGACTTTCGCCCAGGAGACTGGTGTTCGCTTCCTGTATGAATGTTGAGCCAAACCATGATGTTTTTTTTCTAAACCTGACCATGTGCGTTTGTTGCACAAGGAAATAAGTGTAAATATGAGGTGTAAATACCAATGTTGTACATTTATTTGAAAAAGATTTAAATAGGAATGGACCCAGGATAGACCCCTGGGGAACCCCGCAAAAGATGTTGTTGTGGATACATTTCAACAATGCTTATGTTAACATGTGGTTAGGTTTAGGCACAAATACCACGTGGCTATGGTTGTTATGGTCCAGAAAAGATCCTGTTTTGGTTTAAGATACCCGGGTTTGTGCCACTATCACTGTTGGAAACACAACAATGACTCACTAAAACGGGTTTTGTTGTTTCTTGGTTTTGAACAGTGGTCAGCGGTGGTCTGGTCTTCTGGCGACTGGACTGTCATTGAAAATGAATCATGAGATTCAGAATAATTCAATATACTGTAAGCATGATTCCTGGGCTCAGTCTTTCTGTAGTAACTTCCTTGTGTGTCACCATATATCGTCAAGTGCCGCACCTAGCACACACTGGACGCATTACTGGACCACGCAAAGAGATGTATAGACGTTTAGCACGGGATATTTCTTGATTTCAACAACGAGTCTCTCCTCATCCATTCTTTGTCACACATGAGACACAGCAACAGCTACAGAGTTGTCTTTATACTTCCATGGTGAGGAGAGGAGAGGAGTTGAGCTGCCACAGGAGCAGAGAAACAGAGCTGCTGGAGTCGGGGAAAATGCATTTAATTCCAGGGGCAGCGAGGCTGGAAATAGGCCAGTGGCTTAAGGTGCCGTGGGGCAGAGGGTTCAGGAGCGCCGATGGGCATCTAGCTGCAGCTGGTGTGGATTGAACATTGAAAATAATAGGGGTGTATTTCTGAGGCACGGCGTTCGCAGCCAGTGTGTTTTGGCCTTAAAGTTCTAATTTATCAGTGCATACCTTGAATTTTCATATTCATGTAACTTCCCATGGTACTACAAGTCTGTAAAAGTCCTCAAGACCAAAGACACTTTACCTGTTGGTTGCTGCTGACAGACTTTGTCTCTTTTCAGGTTCACTGCAGCGATGTCAAGTTCAGTAAACAAAATACCAAACAGATGCTGTTGAGAGATAAGAGAGTAATCCTGCGTGCACCTGAGGGAAAGCACATTATATATTGTTCTATTTCTCTCTCTGTTTGGGGTGAGAAGGTCTAATGAGCTCCTCAGGGTTTCATTTGTTCATGTAAACTATTATAGATTCAGAGGAACGTGAAAAGAAAAGAGCAACGTGAGAGAACATTTTTCTTTTGCTCTTCCTCCTGAGCCGAAAACTCTCCTTCAGTTCAACAACAGGAGTGTGTACATCAGAAGGTCAGGAGGTCTGATGGGTTTGACGTCCGCAGTACACAGAGAAGCACTTTGAAAAACACTGTTGACATTTTTATGTGTGTTTGTGTTGAGCTGAATCCTTGTGCGACCTGCGCAAAGTGCGGTGAGTGAGTTTGAGTGGCATAACTGACCTTTTACGTATGTCTCTGGCAATCTCTGAGCATCCGTCTGACAAGGTCAAACTCCTTGTACGTTGCTCTACATGTAATGCATTTGATGTTTAAACATGATTCCAGATCTATTTTCTCCCTGTGTGCGTCTCTGTCACTGTTTCCATCCATTTCATCATGAAACATTTGGAGGAAGCTTTTAGCATCCAGGTCCCTGAGGGCCTTAAACCTTGTGTCCTCTCAAGCATGATTACATTTTCCCACCCAGATAAGTGATTGTTGGTGCTAAATGATGCTTTTAAGCAGCATGTATATTACTGCTTGTAGCAGTTATTTTTTTCTGTTAAGGATTCCTTCATCATGCCTGATGGGTTTTGAAGCTGCAGTGAAAAAACAAGCTGCTTGTAGCTCAGAATTTAAGTATGTAATTCCTACCTGCATTATTTTAACCATGGGTAAACTGGACATGTTTTGTTGACCCATCCATCCACTGTGACATCCTCCCTAAGGAGTTTTAAAAGTTAAGGATCAGACAGGTTGTGTCTTTAAAAAACCTTGTCACCTAAAATCTACATGCATGTACAATTAATTTGCAACAGCAAATATTTTTATCTTTATCTGTTAATTTATTCATTTATTTATCTTAATGAGTCTATCTTTTTGTCCTTATCGTCATCATTCTTTTATTTGTATTTATTAATTTTTTAATATATTTTATATTTCTTTTGGTCTTACTTTCATTTGCCTTTACCATGACATTTGTGTGTTTAATTTTCATGGCTTTGCCCTCTATTTTTCTTGTTTTATCCAATTTGATCTTGCCTCTGTTTTGCCTGACTTTTTGTTGTTATTTGTCCCTGATTATTCCGCTTTTTGCTTTGTTTCTCAAGCACTTTGAACCCCTTGATTTGGAAAAACTTAAAGTCAGAATGGAAAAAGCACTCTACATCATTGGTGTTTTTCCCACTTATCCAATCAGATTAATTAAGAGCAACCTCCTGTGATGGCGTTGACACCAAATATTATCATACATGGTTATTGTAAATGTTAGCTCACTTTGCCCTGGGCAAGCTGCCAGACATATTTTAACAAATTGTAACCTCAGCTAATTTTTGTCATTTCACCAACTGTAATTACCTCCGCCAAGGAGGTTGTGTTTTCGCTGGCATTGGTCTGTTTGTCTGCAAAATAACTCAAAAAGTTATGAACAGATTTTGATGAAATTTTCAAGACAGGTGGATAATGGGACAAGAAATAGGTGATAAGATTTTGGTGGTGATCGGTTGAAGCAAAGTGGATAAAATAATAAAAAGTCTATCGTCTGACAGCCTCAGCAGCAATTCCAATTTCTAAAGACGGTGAAAATAGCACCACGTGTTGTTCTACTTGCTAAATATTGTTGTAATTCTAAAGTTGAAATTAATGTTCTGTGTTGGAGAAAAGAAAGTGAAAAATACAAAAAAACCCATTATATTCTGTGTTGGTACAAAATAAAAATGAAATAAATACACCACAGTGTCTCCATGGTGAAGGCATATATAACCTAATAATGATAGTGATGCAAATAACCTAATTGTGATGCAGGCTGCAAAATCTGATGCAGAGGGGGGGGGGGAATATCACCTACTTGGCGGAGGTCTGCACTCTCTGAGTGCTTTTCTAGTTTTGCTGACTGTGTTGCTAAAATACATATTTTGTTGTAAATTGTCTAAATGAAATTTTTATACAACCTGTCACCTTGAGTCTAATTTCTGAAACATGGATTAGCGTCACTGGATTAGTTGAAAAACATATAGAAAACACAATGACTAAATGTTTGAATTTTTGTTGACTAAAACTATGACAGATAAAAATGACTAAACTGTGAGTAAAACTAATAAATATTTTCCTCCTAAGACAAAGACTTAATCTATAATAGTTGTCAAAAGTCACACTGATCTCAAGATCTGAGGTCCTGACTGGAAAAACCATTGCCAGTGAAAACAGCCCATGCAGTATTTAAATTTTTACAAAAGTCTACACTTCAAAACTTTTTAGTCTTAAAAAGATGAATAAAATAAACTTGATGGTCCTGTGTGACTGTGGAGGAAGCTTTCTTGAGAGCCATACTTTTCTTCTCTTTATATGAAGAATAATATGAAGGAAGTATTAAATATTCATTAATTTATGCATTAAAATTGATCACATTAGCAACTAAATGGCTTTTTTTCCATCTCATGATCACCATGGTTTTCATGTCAAGAGCCAAAGGATTACATATTGTATCTGCAGCATATTATGCACATGAATAGAAGCACATTAAGAACACAAAGCTCATAGTGGTCCGCGCAGCTCCCAGTACATCTCCCTGAATATAAAATGAAAATTATGCAGTTGCGCTCTCGTTCATAACATGCAGAAAAGACTCAGCTGCAAAATCTCTCTTAATCTCTCATCCATCATTCCCAGCTAATTATTTTGTATTGTTGCCTTTTTCTCCGCCCCTGCAGATGGAGACGAGGAAGCGTCTGGCCAAGATCGTGTTGGTGTTCGTGGGTCTCTTCGCTCTGTGCTGGTTCCCCAACCACGTTCTTTACATGTACCGCTCCTTCCACTACCATCAGACGGATCTGTCATTGGCTCACCTCATCATCACCCTGCTGGCCCGAGTCCTCAGCTTCTCCTCATCCTGCGTCAACCCCTTCGCCCTCTACCTGCTCAGTGAGAGCTTCCGCAGGCATTTCAACAGGTTGGGTCTCAAATAAGAGTTTCTGGAACTGTCTTTGACTATGCCCAATAATAATAGTTATTGTAATAATAGTATTGTTCTTAATGTCAACAAATCCCATGAAAAGACCAAAACCAACAACATGTTGTCTGTCTTTGTATAAACATTATTCAAACAGGAGAAAATACTGCATTTGTTGGGGACTTTTTTCAGCTGTGGATTCACCCCGGTCTCACTCCAAAGTCGTTGAAATCCAGTGCTTGGTCAGTGACTTCCAGTGTCAGACACAGATGAAAAAAGCCGTCCTTTTGCATCAGCATGATACACAGCAGGTCGCCGTTATCGTTTAACAGCGCCTGGCGGTGTCGGGGAAATCACGATGGGATAACAAAGAAAGTTAAGGCAGTGGAAGTCTGAGTAGGGCGAGCAGGAGGGGTGGTGGATGGGTCCAACAACCACTGACTTTCACCCGGGTGGCTGGTGTTTGCTTCCCGTAAGATTGTAAAGCCAAACCCTGTTAATTTCTCTAAACCCAACCATGTGTGTGTGTTGTTTAAGGAAAAAAAATCCCTTTGCAGAGTTTTACCAGCATTATTTTGAAAGAGACTGTAAACTGTACATGTCTTGTGAAAACAGAAGTGTTTTTTGAAAACAATGTATGTAACAGGCTGAAGTTGACGCAGCATTGCAGAACGTCATCCTACCACCGTGAAAAGTTTTTGCGCTCACATCTGACGCGGAAATGACTGACAAGATGGCAATATTTGACAAGTTGGGAACAGACGATAAGGCTTGTTCTGGAAAACTTGTGGCGTCTGCTAGCCAGCTAAGAGGAGTCAGCAGTCACAGACGGTATAAAACAGTCAATAAAACCGTTTAACTGTTGTGAATCCCTGCTGCCATCAGAGGTCCTTGGGCATACAGACAAAATATATGAGGCTGATTGGTCCAGTAGTTAGTGGGATTAGCTGTGGACAGACAGATACACACACAACCAAACATACAATCCCATCCAGGCTTACACCTGGTGGAGATTAACACATACATGAACATTAGGTCTTAATTAAATCAAATATTACATCACACTGGCATATCAGATACGAATATGGAGGGTCGTCAGCTGGTGGCCAATCGGCTGATGAATGATCCAGTGATTATGATGCAGGACTGAAACAGCTGATGCCAATCAGCTAATGCAAGCACAGCGTCAGAGCTCTGCCCGAACAAACGCTCTGCTCATACTCATTTTCATAAGCGACTCAGCTTCAGAAATATATGAGTGTATTAAATACATATAATGCCTTCATCATTTTGTATTCACTGTCCTGAACCCATTTTACTTTTTACCCCGTAAGGCAACATGCAGTCTGACAGGACGCTCAACATTATGCTGAGATTAACTGCCCTTATACCATAAAAAAGATGGAAACATATGGAGGGTGGTCACTTCAACAAATTTTTATCTCTTTACTGACTGTATCTATACAGTGTGAATAAGACATATTGATGTCACAGGGATATAAATCAGAATTCCGGCAGACACTGAGACAGGCTGCTGCTCAGTGTCTGCAGGGTGCTGCTGATATTTTTCTCTCTGTGTATAGACCATGGTAAATTGCAGTTGTACACTAATCAAAACTTTCCAGAAGGCTGAACATTTGAAAAACTCAGAAATGGAGTCAGGAAAAAAAGCAGACGGCAAGTCCTTCGATTTTCACCATAAATGGACCCCATAACCTTGTGGCAAAATGAAGTAATCATGGCTTCGTCATTTTCTAAATCTCCTTTTGAGTGCTTCCACTTCCACTAAACTTCATTATTCTACCTCGGCGAGATGGAAACCCTCTTCAAAACTCGGCACAATCTTCCCAAACAGTGTGACTGTCACAGTGAGCTACAGGAACTCAGGGACGCGCCTTGTGTTTTCATTTGGGTCAGATTTGCAGGCAAATCCTTACGCCTTAGAGTCAGCGGAGAATACGTAGGAAAAATAAGATGTGCCTTTGGGAAGCAATTATAACGGAGCTGCAGCATGAAGCACGTGCCATAATTCACCTGTCTTTGGATTTATCTCTTATTGCTCAAAAGACATTTTCCAGGTCCAAGTGTGAGGATTTCCAGAAGTGTTAAGCCTTCACCTTCTGTATCCGGGGAGCAAGTTAAGAATCTTTATTTCCCTGGTTCTTTGGGACTTTGGGAAATATCAGTCCAAACACACACACAGACACACACACACACACACACTCCCGGCACATTTTTCTATAAAGTCTGAAACAGTTTGACAGCAACTCCAGCAGTCAGTGCGACTGTGTTTTGTTTCACATCCTTTAAGCGGGATTTATGCCTCTGCTTTAATTCAATGTCGTACCTACAGCGCAGTCTCTGTGTAAACGCGTAGGCTACCCTATGCCGTTGCTTGATGTGCACCTCTTAAGAAATGTAACTACACGATGCAGCAACGCAGACCTCCTGTGTATTGTTGTAAGCTGAAACCATTTCTCTCAGAGGAAATGAAGCTTTAATTTACGTTAGCATGTTGTATTTGTGAGGAGTACGTGTTTGTTACAAGACTATTGTTTTGTCGGTGAACCTTGTGAGTTACAATAAAACGTAATTTTGAACGTTACCTTTGTGAAATGTTACTGTTGTTCCCGGCCTGGTATGAGTGATGGAAAACTCAGCTAGCTCCAGATTTTGATCTGGTCTCTAATTTAAGTTTGTATTTAACAGAATATCTTATTATCTTAATAAAATGTACTGAAACAAAAGAGGAATTTATTATTTTGGCCGGTAAATAAATATGGCTTGGCTGGTGGATTTTTTCCATCAACCAGCCACCAGCCATTTCTCACCCTGAGACCAATCGTCATTCAGCAACAAGTCAGTCTACTTTGAAGAGACCTGACACACCAGGCTGTTGCTGAGCGTCTGTGACCCTGGTTTTTCTGGTGTCCTGCACCGTTGGCCCTTGTCTGCTTTTTTCTTTTTTGGTTGATTGAGCATGTTGAATTGGCGTCTTGCCCATCAGTGAATGAAATCACTCTGATTGGCCGTTCAGTTCAGTCCACGAGAACAGAAACAATTGCGAGGAGAGCAAATAAACAGCAGACGTCAAGAAGGAGTGAAACCAAAACAAACTTGGTGAGATTACTTTTTTAGCCACTGAGCTCTTCAGTAGATTTTTAATTTGTTGTGTCACTGCTCAGTAGCGCTTGTTAAAGGTAGGGTCTGGAGGATTTTCCAGTTGCTGTTTGTAAACACACATTCAAATTCGGCCCCTCCTGTCAGGCTCAACTCTCCCGGGTGTACGGAGCCCGGAGGTACGGAAGAAGGCTTCACAGAAGAGGTTCAGGCAAGGCTTGCACTGGTGCACGCTCGGACATGCTCGGGCACGGCGCCTGCGCTCTCTCATTGGCTGGGGAAATCTCCGCCCAGAAGTGGTCCGAGATCACAAAAACATCAAAATACAGTTAAAGGGCAGGAGCTCTGCAAACAGAGTCACCACCACACGAGTAGAAGCCCATAGGTGATGATTAAGCAGGATTTCATTTGTATATGTCTATATTTTGTTTTGTTTGAAAATCCTCCAGATCCTACCTTTAAATATCACTTGTTCTTTAAACACTGAGTTGTATTGTTGATGTGCTAACTGGCTAACTAGCGTCTTGAATCCTTCCTGTCAGTCTTCACGTTTCCCTTTTTTGAATGATGAATTCAGACCGCGGCCTGCTGCCATAGAGAGATATCTCCTCGCATGAAGATGCGGAGTGTACTTGCAAGTTGTGTGGTGTGTTTTAAGTGCAACTTTTTGGCAGAGACAGGCGACATGAGGTGACAGTTGGCCTTTGGTGCCACAAGTTCGTTGATGTCAATTTTGTTTGTGTGGGCCTTAAACAACAGTTTACTCTGCAGTTTCTTGAGAAAACACATATTATAAGAAAAGCACTCTTGGAAACAATACGACTATTTAATCAATAAATAATTCAAATAATAATCTAATAAAACACAAAGACAATGTTGCACCATTGTTACAAAACATCCGTGAGCTGTATTTTGTGAGCCTTTTAAATCTTGCTTTGTCTCTCTGACCACATGCTGTGTCAGTCAGATTAAAGGAACCCTGGGGAGAGTTCAGATGTGTAGGATGTGGGCTTCATAAATGTTTTATGAGGATGGAAATGCCTTCGATGACACTGGTCTCAAGGATTCACAGGATGTGTTGTGGTTTGAATCACTGGACGTAAGCATCCCTTTGTTTTAAAGAAAACTCCACCGGGTGCTTTAATGTGGCGGCACAGCTCAGCTGAGGGTGGGACTGTCACTAGTTATCCAGTAATATGGAAGGGCAGCAGGATTCCTCCTGCTGTGAGGCCGCGCCACTGTTCACAGCTCCTCTGTTTATGCCTCGACTCCACTGAGAAGCAGTGCGGCTCTTTTTCTGAACACACAGTACATAAAGTCATACATTTATGTTCTGTTATATTCTGTTTCATTCTCAGTTTATGAAATGCTTTGTAGTTTTTTCCATCAGCCACCTCCAGTATGACGTTATATTGCATCATAGCAGACCACGTTTCAGTAACCGGACCGTATAATTAGACACCTACTGCTTGATGAAATGTTGCTTAAAAATGTGCTATTGTAAAACTGCGTAAAGATCATGGACATCTTTGGTTTATTTGTGTAACGACCACCACAAAAAAAAGAAAGAAAAGATAAAAAACTTCTCAGTGAGAAAAACACAAATTTCAAACATGTTATATTTGTGTTAAAGAGGCAACAGATAGGATTCGTTTATTTTCAGCTTGGTACCACCTAGCGTCAGTGGTGTTGCATCGCACTGTCGCAACGACCAAATTGACCGTGGGGATCAGAGATAATCAATAAAATGTAGGCTGTAAAGCCACCAGTATACCTCTATGTATATGTAGAATGAGAAGGTGCGTGGACACTCTACTGAATAAATGAGTAAAGAGACCGAGCAACAATTACCAGATTTATCTGAAGAAAAAACAAATAGTAATGCAAATAATTATACCAGAATGCACAGTACCAGTACAAACAGCTCACAGTAAATTATACCAACATGTACAGTATCAGTACAAACAACAGTAGACACAGTGGAATTATACCAATATGCACATGTAAACAGTCACAATTCTAGAATAAACGGTAGCGTATGGAAACGATGCGGCTAGTTGGAGCTCATATTGAATGGGAAACAAAGTCCAGTGTTCACTTAGCTGGGCGTAACTTAGCTGGGCGGTGTCTGTCGATAGCTGCCTCCATGAGAAGAGACCAGAAGGAAGGGAGGGGGGTATCACTGTCCGAGGGCTGCCGTAGAATGGCAACGAGGATGTCAGCCGACCAACACTCGCTACCCGCTCCCTGGTTGCGGCGATTTGCGATGCTGGCCAGCTAGGAATGAACTAGCAGCCAGTACAGTACAGTCCTCTCTCTGCTAGCTAACATTTAGCCGTGTTTCTTACCGATCCATTAGAAAGAAAGCTAGCTGGACATGGGTTTTGAAGCCTCTTTGGTCACGGAGCTCCCTCCATCTCTTGAACGCCTGACTGAGGTTTACTCTTGTTTTTCCTCTTCTTTTATCACTCTCCTTTTTGCTCTTCTTTGCCTCCTCACACAGAGGAGCTCCTTTTCTTTTGCTAGGCCGTTTTTCACTTGTCTCCACACTTTGTCCGTCTGCCATTGTGCTCGTGACTCAACTATCTCATGCCCAACTCCTCATAAGGACCAGCTCCAGTCCCTGATTGGCTGACCGACCAGTTTTGCAATACATGACGCATTTCCTGCCATAAAGCATATTTTTTCTGCGAAATTTTGCCCCCGGTGGCAGAAGCTTATTGCAAAGCCACTAAGTAACCTATGTAAATGCTGATAGTCTGATTTTACTGTGGCCACTACCCTGTGCAACCCACATTATTTTCATAATGATATATTTAGGAAAAGATGCTATCTGTTGGTTCTTTAATAGAAATATGTTCAGTAGTCAACAACAAGAGAGCTATTATCATGAGCCTGGATGTTTTTACCGCAACATCGCTGCTTTTCCAGCTGGGATTGTACCCCCTGCTTTTTTTTAATTTCTTTTTTGCATTTTTACAAACAAAACAAAAAATAACAAGACAATCAAAAACAAAATTAACAGACATTAATACAGGAAAGGCAGCTATGGGACGACTGTGGCTCAGACGTAGAAGGTCATCCACTAATCGGAGGACCGCCTCCTCGGCTCCTCCAGTCCACATGTGTGAATATATATATGAATGGGTTAATGTGACATGTAGTGTTGAAGCACTTTGAGTGGTCAGAAGACTAGAAAGGTGCAGACCATTTACCATTTCTTCAGTCATAGTGGTGAGCCAATCATGAGTGCAACGTGTACTATACCGCATCACATTGTTCCCTTCAGACATATATCAGTTGAATCTGTCCCATTGTTCATTCACCATATCGTTTTCCCAGTTTAATCTTCCACACGCAGTCGTTTCCATCATTTGAGCTGGCAACATATTCAGTGTAGGAGTTTGAGGCCCCTTCCATCACCTCAGAATCATCTGAGCACAGGCTAAAAGGCCAGTTTTTAATATTTTAAATTCAAATTTATTCAAATTCGGTACTGCAGTTTTGTCACCCAGGAGACGACGTCTTGGCGAACTGGGCAGTTCACATTCTAACCATTAACCAGTGTAATCCAGAACATTCCTCCACAGGGAAAGAAGAAACCCTAATACATTCTCACAGTGCATATATGTGCCATGTTTTCTGCATTTCCAACATAGATGGTCTTTAAGTAGGCCTATTCCATTGATTCTTACTGGAGTGTGATAATATCTGTCAATCATTTCATACTGAATTAATATGGCTTCTCTGAAATATACCCCGGTGTTGGGAAGAATCCCCTCCTATGTTTTTGATCTTTCTCCCATATCATCCTTAGATTACCACAACCATTGTTTTCTATCCAAAGACACATTACATACCACTGTGATGCTCTGTGGCAACTGTACGTAGCACTCCGTCTACGTCTAGTCTCTAATCTGTAGATATTTCCAAAAGCGGCCTCGTCCCTCCAGGTTGAATTTTTCCTTCATTCTATTATGTGAAAGAAAATTGCCCTCTTTAAATAGATAATCTAATATTCTGATACCTTTTCTTAACTACTGAGTTTAATAGATTATCTCCCTACCTATTTATATTTCAGGGTTGTGCCATATGGCTGAATATATTTGAATATTATTAGAATTCTTACATTTTTTATGTACTTTTTTGCCAAACTATTCTTAAATGAGCTGCAATAGGATTTATCATACTAATTATTCTCATTTTTTATCTTTTGTGTGAGAGCTTCAGTGGGTTTAAAAGGAGAAGTAAGTTCCTGTTCAATTGGGATCCAGTCCAAGTCAGCATTTGTTCCGCCTCAGTGTCTAGCAAGCTTTGCATTTCAAAAGAAACATTATAATATTTTAGGTTTGGCAGTGATAGACCCCCTCCTGTCTTTGGCTGGCAAGGTTTGTCCATATGAAACCTCTAAGAGGAGGCACTCAGGAGAATTACCCAGAGCTCATGGCCATTGGTGAGGGTTGGGACGTAGATGAACCTGTAAATCGAAAGCTTTACTAGCACAATAAATTGATTTTTCTAATGTCATGTAGATGAACTGACTGTGTTGAGTATCACCGAGTGTCATCCTTTCATTGTGATGGACCTATTACTTTAATGTGGTACAGTCCTTCCTAATCTTTTGTCCATTCTAAGTTCTATTGTTTTTGCTCTTCTTCTTATTTCTTGTATTTTGTGTTTCTCTCCTTTTTTTGGCGATTTATTTGTTATGGGTGCCATTTCCGAAAACTGTATTTCAGAGTTTGCAGATCCAAAAGTACTGGAATGAAAAGGGCACAAAAAGAACCGGTTTCTGATTAAATAAAGAGAAGATAAAGTCTAAATGTCACTTTACCAAAATGGGAAGCAATAACATTTGTTTAATAATGGAAACTAGGATGGAAGCAGAGCATGTTCTTTTCCTTCATTTGTTTAGGATTATGCTTTAACAGCTCGTACCACACCAAATATCTCCACATGCAACTATTCTGTTAGAACTACATTGTGATTCAGTTAAAGTATGTGTAATTAAAGGAGGATATTAGTTTCTCGGTTTTATCATGATGACCCTGTGGAGTAAAATCAAACCTCTAAAATCTGTAATGAAGATATTTAAAGAAAGATCCTCCAGGACTTTGTGCACTCAGTTAACTCTTTCTTTTTCTCCTCAGTCAGCTGCGATGTGGTCGAGGTCCTCGCCCCGAGCGCCAGGCCAGCTACCTGCATAGCACCTCCCACATCCGCCTCACCTCCATCAAGAAGACCACGCCCACTGCAGCCGTCATTGCACCAGCAGCCAATGGCAACTCCAACAGACAAGAGGTGGCTCTGTGAAATGTGAGGCTGCGTGATTTTCAGCTTCATGTCATCACAGGAGTTCTGCAGACATTCGGACTCCTGCAGAACAGGAGATGTGTTTTGGTGCAAAGTGCGGATGGATAGAGGAAACTCTGCAGGCCTTGCACCGGTTGAATGATTGTACCAGTTGCTCCTGTCACACTGGACTTCATCATCTACATCTGCAGCTTGGTTGCCAAACAAAAAGTGCCTCTTGGAAATTCAAGTTCAGACATCAAATGGGAATCACAAGAACCCAAACTTAAGATATTTTCTACATCCGCAGTGTTTGCAAGAAGTATATATCTTACTAAAGGTGTTAGAGGAAGTTAAATTTGCAAAGGTTGCAAAAGTTTAACAAACCACAAGTCCAAGGCTGAGAGGACAGACAGTCTTGTTGACAGCATGGATGACACACTAGCATGTCTGCTGTGAAAGCTTGTTTCTCTGCTGCTGGAATGCTCATCATCGATTGATCTAAAAAGCCATTTTCATCTGTGTGGTGTCATGGTATTGATCCAGGGACAGAGGAGGAATTATGCCTGTCTTTTTGTCTGCTGCCTTTGAAGAGGAGGGTCAGAGACCAAGCAACATCCCCAGGGACACGAGTAAGTCCACGTCTTATCCAAGGACATTTTGGAGAATGTTTGGTACCGTGGGACTGGATGTTAGACTTTCTAGTTACGGGATGGTTTCTCTCTAAACTCCTGCTACGACGATTCTGGAGATGAATGGAATGCAGTTGTAGAAGACAAATGACTCAAAGCCTTGTAAACCAAAATATCTCCCTGTGTGGAGGAGAATCTGTTTGGTAAATGTTTGCTTTGTGGCTCTGTTAATCTCTGTGTTCACCAGGTACAGCTCTGTTTGATTTTTGTTGAACATGCTACTGTAGCTCCAGTTTCTGTTTGCCCATCCAGTCTACACGTGTTTCATGGATTTAAGGGGTGCCAGAGCTAATTGCCCTCTGGTCAGGGCTTAACAGTGTGAGTATTTCACATGCGTTTGCCCCTGAAAATAGAAATGTGCGGGCCGGAACAATTAGTCAGGAGCACAGTGTGTGTGTAAAGATCACAACCTACCATACTACTGATTATTCAAAAAAGTAAAAAAAAAAAAAGCATGGCAGCTAGCAACGACAGAGCAGCTGAGAACGATGTTACCCAGATAGCACACATACATCTGGCCGACGTCGGCCCGATGTATCAAGTTTAGATCGTTAAGACGTAGCTGGGAGAGCGTTTGCTCATTGCCAAGACGTCGCTGAGACGTTGGCCTTTAATCGAAAATGACCACCACGCGACATTCAAACAATCAATAAAATAAGCTGCGCTCAGTAGGCGTTCCTTCATTAATATTCATATGCTTCGTTAACTATGACCTTTATTCATTTAGGTCGGACCTTTCAAACTACAAATATTTCACCATCCAATGTGAGAAATCAGTGCTAACATTCAAAAATAGCTGACTGTTACCCTATTTCGTGTGCAAGTGTGCACAATGAAGAGACAAAAGTCAATTTGACAAACTTTATTTTCAAATTTCCACAAACAATATCTGACGGCCAGTCCGCTTCTCCTGGCAGCCTGCAAGACACAGAAAAGACGATGAGCACATAACTTCAAGAAACAAATCCCAACTTCGCCACTGTATTTTTTTTTTAGCATTTCAGCTGTCTTTTAGCCAGATTGAAGGCTTTGGGTCCGTCACTCTGCTTAATTTAGTGTTGAAACGGTTAAATAACGGGATCCGTTAACTCCGTTAACTGTTTTTTTTTTTTTTTTTTTTTTCCTTCCTACTTGTCTGCATTGGTCTTCATAGCTTAGCGCCACTAAAGGGTGTAAGCTTCTTGTGAAGATTGATGCACTGTTAATCTTGCAGTCCAGTATTTTATACCCATAATGCATGGTTGTGACCGTCACCCACCCTCCCTGGAGACTAGCCTAACAGCCTTTATTGGAAAAACTTCCTAATATGAGTCAGAGAGGGCCGTGATACACCAAAGTGTGTCAGGGGGAAAGTAAGGAAACAAGCAAGGGGGAGGGGGCAGGTGCTTAAGTCCTGAGTTATATAGTGACAGTGCATGCGGAGAAGAAGGAGGAAAAACAAACAAACAAATAAACAAACAAACGAAAAAAAAACAGGGGAGAAACAGGCAGTATAGCTGATGTATTGTGGCCTTGAGGTGGTTGTGCTCCATGCAGATTATCAAAAATAAACATATACATGTCTACTATACTGTACTGAAAAACAAAAACAAAAGAGAAGTCTATACTGAACACCAAAAATGTGAGAGTCTTGGTGGAGGAGGAAAGCCCGATTGCAGAGAAGAGTTGCCAGCGCGGTGTGGTAGGTTTGAGAAGCAAGTGGGCCCCTTTGGAGTGATCCCATCGGTTCTTTGCGATGCGTCGTTAATGTTAGCATGGCAGCTAGCAACGACAGAGCAGCTGAAAACGATGTTAGCAAGCTACTGGGCCCCCTGCTTTGACTTAAACGTCCACTGGAGTTAGCAAAGGGAAGACTCTATTCACGTGGCTCAAAATGTTCCATTTTTCACTTCCATAGTCCCAACATTGTCTCACAGAACAGTTTGTATGATATCCGACGAATTATTGCCCCACCAATGACATTACGTCCTTAACGTAGAGTTACATAATTAACGTAATGTTATGGAAGTTAGGTATAAATTAACGTTACCATGGTTAGGTTTAGGAAAAGAAACATGCTTTTTGTGACTCATCCACCGCCGCAACCTGCCTCCTTACAAGTACTCAGGACTGCTTCCTTATCACGTGATCACAAGCTTTAAAAATTCATGGGGTATGTACATATTTGGCCGCACTGCTTTTCATAGGACACGTATGAAAAATTTCTGAGAACAGTCTGATAGTCTTTAACTGATTTTCACATTATAGTTCAACGCATCCCCATACAATGGTTTATATGATGTCCTACATTATAGAGCCCCACAAATTACATCACATCCTTAATGTAAATTAACATGATTAACTCCAAAAAAACAACTAGATAGCAATGGAGGCTTTGGAACGTAACCAACTGGAAGATGTCACGGTAGATATATTCATTATTCTTAACAGTCCAGGGTTTTCGCATCATAATTACACACAAGCAGTGGTGAGGAGTGAAGAGGCACCCTGATATTTTGCTTAAGTATAAGTAATAAAACTACAGTGTGAAAATAATCCGATACAAACAAAAGTCCTGCATTTAAAGTCTTACTCAATTAAAAGCACAAGTTTTAGCTTCAAAATATACTTAAAGTACAAAATGCATGCAGAGTGACCCATGTCAGAATAATACAGTATATACTGGATTATTATTATTGATCTATTAATGTGTTCATCACTTAAATATTGCAGCTGCTAAAAGGTGGAGCTCATTTTTATGACTTTATATACTGCTGGGTGACTAAATCTATATATTATAATTTGTATAATTCATAGCTGATTTAATCTGAATCTCAGTAACTAAAGTTATCAAAAAATGTAGCAGAGTAAAAAGTACTATGTTTATTCAAGTAAAATACAAGTATGGCAAACTTGTACGAAAGTGAGTAAATGTACTTAGTTACATTCCACCACTGCACACAAAGAGAAGAAACACACACACATATAGTACATATATAATACTCCGTGGATTAACTCTGTTACTCCACAATTTTTGGGAGTAAGAAGTTAGTGTCAAGTCCTGCTTCTGGTCCTTGAAAAGATAATGTGAGAGTCCATATTCTCAGAGGGTGTTGGGCTCCAGGCCAGGGTCGTGCCTTGCCGGGCCTCTGGCAGTTCTGATGGCTTCATTGACCTGCGACACTCCAGCACACACTGGAATGGGATGCAGCTGAGTGTGGAGAAGTCTAAAGCCGTGGTGCTCCTCAGAAAACTGGGGATTACTCAGTCGCTGTAATTCTGTACTAATTTCAGGGAAAATAACAATTTCGTTCTCCATTTCAAACCAAGAAGACTTAATTCTCGATGTATGCTGTTATTGCATGTGTGCATGTTCTGTGGAGCTGAATGAAAAGACTCTCCAGGTTACACTCACAAGCATCTGGAATTAATTAACTGGAAGTTTACTGACTGAACACTAACCTCTAATTACCAACAAATTATATTCCAGGAAATAATTAATAAGTAATTACGGACCTTTTACATGAGGTGTTCTTTAATTGAACATAATGTAAGACAGGGGGCATTTTACTAAAACATTACTTAATTTAGATGTTCATTAAAAAGTTGGACATTTGGACTGAAGACCCTCTTTATTCATACACGATGTAACATCCATCAGTTTCTCCAGGTAACGCTCAGTTTTGAGCACTGGAGATAGCCATAGCCAGAGGCGTTGTGTTTTCAGGTTGTCACCCAGACAGTCCGTCCCATTCTCATGAACACGGTATCTCAAAAACACCTCAGGGGAACTTCTCCCAATTTGGCACAAATGTCCCTTTGGACTCAACGATTAACTGATTAGACTTTGTTGTCATAGGTCAAAAGTCAAAGCCACTTTGACCTTGTTTGGTTGATTCTTGTGAACACGACATTTTAAGAACACCTTGAGGGAATTTCTTCAAATTTGGCACAAACGTCCACATGTACTCAAGAATGAACTAAAGTTGTCAAAGGTCAAGGTCAGTGTGACCTCACAAAACTTGCTTATTATGGCACAACTTAATACAAATGTATAACAGGATAAAATAATTAAGGTCAGATGGTCAAAGGCCAGCTTGACTGTGACATCATCATGTTTTGACGTCATATCTCAATAGTAAATCCGCAGGGCGGTCCTTCGGTGGCTCGTTGAACTCTTGTGCTTGTAAACATAGTCCCACTAGAAACACGTATAGCGGTACAAAATGGCTCAGCCGTGCTCGCAGAAAACGCCGTCAAAGTTAGTGGATGTTTGTCGCGTTTGCGGCGACACATTCTCACCAACTAAAAGAAACAAACATAATCTTTTACAAGGCCATGACTCATCCGTCCACCCGGACTATAATGTTAGAGGGAATCGCCTTGTTGTTTACAAATACTTACGGGTAGAAAACCAGCAGAGCTTTTAGCTATATATATATATATATATATATATATATATATATATAGCCTATATATCACATTTTTCACATCACTGTATCACCGTTTAGACGGTTCCGATGTTTGTAAAGTCTATAAACAAAATGATTGAACAAACATTACTATTTCTGTGTGCACGTTTAACTGGGCTAACCTTTAGCTGTTAGCCCTGTTAGCCGTTAGCGGTGTCTGTAATAGGTAATAACTCATTAAACGGTCCGTGAAAAAAATATCTTTTCCAGCGGATATCTTAGTTACAACATGATTGAGCTAGCAAAGCAGTTTTGTGTTGCTATGTGTGGTATTTATTCAGTTTTGGGAAATCACGATGTCTAGAAAGCATCAGTGGCTGCAGCTGAGAGGGACAGCTAACACTAGCAGCAAAGCTAACATCAGGACGTCATCTATTAAAAGCCTCCCGTTGTCGGATACGACATGAAACTACTCCAGTTAGCTCAATAATGTTGTAACTAAGACATCCACTGGAAAGAATATTTTCTTCACGGATGAGCACATGTTTGATAAAACGGAGTTTAATCTCTCGGCATCCATTTTCAAGCTCTCTGTGTGTTTGTTTCCTTGCGGACGAGAAAAGGGGGAGCGCACATTTCCGAGAAGGCGTGTCCTTTTCAAAAATGCAAGAGGCGTTGCTTTGTTGCCGGCCGTTTTTGCCGGTGTGTTAAACACACTTTAGAAAGGAGTGTCCCCAGACTATCAGAAGGTGGAGATCTCTGATTGTCTGGTGGCGAGACTATACAACCACTGGGCGGTGAGTCTAAGATTTAGACCTATTCCAATAATCCTTGCATGCAGTGCTACAAGTGCCAAAACCCCTCCAAGCTTTGAACATGCAACAGTTTCTTTCCTTTAAAAATAAGTCTCTAAAGAAGCTGGCATTTCCTGGTGGATGCACAGACTAACAAACATGTGTAAAGTATCGGTGCTTCGTGTTGCTGCTTTGGCATGAACTGACAGCTGGTGAAGTGTGTGTGCACTCATCGACGTGCTGCATATTCAAAACAACCACTTACAGTAAAAGATTATGTGACGTTCTTCTGATTACATTTTAATGTTGTTGTTTTTTTTCCTCTTTAAAAGATTTGATGTGTTTTTCGACGCCAGGCATGTTTCATGTTTCTGTATTGGAAAATTATGATTGAGTCTCATAATCACATAATAAACACTCCCATACGGACGCACACATGAAGTGCCAGACTGCAGCAATTTTCCTCACACTTATATAGAAATAATTGTTGTTTGAAGCAACATTAGAGGCTGAGACAGGACATGTTTCAGGGCAGTCTAAGTAGTGGTTGTCACTGAGGGCTCTTAGCTCTTTATATAGACAATCAGCTATAAGTGGAAATGAAATTATAGCAGGTAAGCAGGTGTCAAGCGTCTGAATGCACCTGCTGGAGCCTGTCAGTAAAGGAAAGTAAAGAGCTGTGTTGGAGCAGAGGGTGGCTGGACAGCTGTTGCTTCCTCAAAACTTGCAACATGTCATTAGCTGGTGGAAAGCTAAACACAGACATTATCGAGACAGACTCATGGAAAGTTCAGATGAGTTCAGTGACTACACCATTTTATCAGTGTTAAAGGCATACTGTTAGTGGCTCACTGTGTGCTACTTTGAGTTTGTGAAGAAAACTTGTTCATGAATTGAAGTAAACGCTGACTGGTTGAACAGTCTGCATCAGAACTCTCACACAACTCGTGCAGTAAAATCCAAGTCTCATTTATCCAGTCGTATGCTCAGTGCTTTACGAACACATGCATATTCAATAATTAAAATATGTCAGTACACAACTAATATCCCACAATTCAGCCCACCACAAATGATGTTATGTTATTGACGTTAAGTTACAAAGGTAAGGTTTAGGAATAATAAACGCAGTGAGGGCGTTCCTTAAAATGACTTTAAGTTCACACATTTGAGAACACATGTCTCCAGGGGATAGTCCAGGGGTTTTGCGACCCATCCACTGCTCTAACCTGCCTCCTCACAAAGATCGCTCAAGACTGCTTCCTTGTTGACTCCATGCATTGGTCACATGATCGCAGCCTTTCAAAGTACGTGGGATATTTACGAATTTGGGTGCAAAGCATTTCTGAGAACAGCCTGACTGTAGTTTGTCAGCTCTGCGTAGTCAAAGGTTTTCCTTCAATCCTTTGGGTTTTGAAAAAGACATCTTTTTTCTTCAAGTGTAATATATGCTCCAATTTTAAGGTGGTGTACATGTTGAGAAGAAATAAACTTCAGAGAATACATTACTGATTTGTTCCTTCACCATTATTTAAATTTCTCTGTCTTCTGGAGAGTCTTGTCAGCTCTGAGACGAAGATCGGCCCGCCGTCTTCGGTACAGAATGATGCTCGCAATCGACTTGGGATTGTTCTCAGATGTAAGTTTCCTTTTTAATCAACTATAAATCTAATCATAATATACAACGCAATATAACATACCTCACAGCCTGAAAATTGGAGGGAAAAATGTACATCATTGAACAACAAAGTCTTTGTGAATTGAATGATTTCATAAAGTTTAATAAGTTATAATATACAGTAGTAACAAATATAAATAAATAAATAAATAATCTCATTTAAAAATGTAAAAAAATACTTATTTCATATATAATTAAGTAATTGTCCTTAAAAATCATATTGTTCATTCATATTATAATCTATTACAGGTGGCGTCAAGAGGGCCATACTGCAGGGTGAATCCCAATGTTCCTCTGTTGCGCCTCTATTTTAATGGTGGTGACACCAGGAAGGATTTCCGTGTGTCCCAAGAGTCCCTGGAGAGCCTCATCCAGCTCGTGGCAAAGGACCATGGCTGGGAAAAGTCCTTTGAGGTCCTGGTTTTTGTGTTCTGGTTGGCCTGTGGAACGTCCTACCGGGTTGTGTCAGAGGCATTTGACATCCCCCGCACCACATGCCATGACATGATTCACCGGGTCAGCAAGGTCATCCGGGGGGTGTTCAGGAGGCTCATCCGCTTCCCTGACATGGAGGAGCTGGAGGAGATCGGTGCAGGATTCCAGCAGCTGTCTGGTTGTCCGGCTTTCTGCGGAGTGGCAAGAAGCATTGATGGGTGCCATGTCCGCATTGTCCCACCCGGGCAGTTTGCAGGGGACTACTTCAACAGGAAGCTGTTCCACTCCATCCAGTTCCAGGCCATCTGCGACCACAAGGGTCGTTTCCTGGATGTGGTGGTGGACTTCCCTGGCTGTGTGCATGATGCCAGGGTCCTGAGGAGCAGCCCCTTCTATGTGCACCAGCTGTACCCACCTCCTGGATGGTATCTGATCGGGGATGGCGGATACCCATGCTTGGCTGAGCCGATTCGCCTGTTGACACCCTTCATGGAGCCTGTCCGCAATGCGGTGGAGGGCAGGTACAACGCCAGGCTGTCCAGGGCACGGTGTGTGGTGGAGAGGGCATTTGGAGTCCTCAAGACCAGGTGGCGCTCCATATTCCTCAAGGCACTGGAGGTGAAGGTGGAGTTTGTGCCAGAGGTCATCACTGCCTGCCTTTTCCTCCACAGCCTCTGCATCGGCAATGGGGACATTTTGGAGCCTGAGCCTGTGGAAGAGGAAGAGGAAGATGGTGGTGATGGCGATGGAGGGGAAGGCCACGAGCCTGTTCAGCAGTCTGGGGACACTCTCAGGAACAGGCTTGCAGCTGCAGTGTCTGCGCCGAGAGACCGGGTCCCAGTTCTGCAAGAACATGACTATTGTTAATTTGTATTATACACAGGGAGTTCTCTTTCTATAAAATGTTTAAAGAAGTTCATGTTAATGTTTTATTCAACCCTGTTGTAAATAGTTAGTGCCTCTTAGAAATCCAACCCCACGTCCAAGTCGTAAGAGGTGGAAACAGGTAAAGTACAGGATTGCCAGGCAGGGCAAAGTATGGTGGGTGGTTCAGTCACCCTGGCCGATACAGTAACCAAGAAGGCCTGTCTGGATCTACCTGGAAACACGCTGGCTAACGGGGCTCTGGTAAATGTGAAATAAAACATTTTTTCCTTTTGGTGAATATACTGTAAATAACACAAATATTGTATTTCTATCTGTCAAATCTTCTACATCTATATAAATGTTAATATTTGGGTTTGTGCTTTTCTTATTCCATAAATATTTTGTTTTTATTATTATTAATTTCCTTTGTCTCTCTCAGCATTGTAAATGCTGCTGTAATTGCAATTTCCCCAGTGTGGGATAAAGTACTCTTATTATTATTATTAACATCAGGGGGACCAATCGCCTACACACTAGAAAACATATTGGTTATATGAATGTATTCCTGTGAAATTCCTATGGTCGAGAAACTTGAGACACGGTAGCAACTGTTTAATACCACAATCATAGAATTAAAATACTTTTCTATCTATATTTAACTGTCACTTCATCTTTTTAGCGCTCCTTTTTCATGTCATCCCCTTGGATCTTCTTAGATCTAATTACTGTTTAATACCATAGACACCTGAGCACATACCTCATGTTTTGCCATTAATCTGTTTGTGAAGGTTCTTATTCATCCAGGTCATGGCTATCCAAAGCTGTCACTGCTCGCTCTGCTCTAACTTCCACATCCCCATACTGTTTCTAAGTTTCTGGAAGGTGTAAATGTAATACTGGCACTGTAAAATGTGATGTGCTTCCTGTGCTATGTTCAAATCCCATCTTTTCTGCTCCTATTTCATTCAAAGGAATCAGAGGAAAAATTATGTAAAGCAAAGTTTGGTTTGTGGGGTGATCACCCTACTATTTCTGTCTGCACTAGTCATTTTCTTTTCACAGGATCCATCCATTCTCTCCACTCCCTTTCTCTCCTCTCCATGCTCCGTCTCTCCTCCTCTCTTCTTTCCCTCTCAACTCTCTCTTCTCTCTCCTGCACCTCTCTCTCTCTCCCCTTTCAGCCCTCTCCTCCGCACATTCTTCCCTTTTATCAAGCGTCACGTTTCCCCCGGGAGACACCTGATGCTGATGCTTGGGAGGGAGGAGAGGGAGGAGAGGCCACTGCTGCAGGCGGTGCCACAGATGAGGTGATGAGGACAGGGGGGGTTATTGACGGCCTGTCCCCCAACACCTCATCCATGGCACCAAACCACTTCCAACTGGCGGCAGTGGCCTCTCCCCCCTCTGTGCTCACGCCTGTGCGGGGAGCCTTCAGTTCCTACAAAACACATACAACATGCACAACACACACACATGCTCATAGTTCTGATAATCATTCAAAAGCTTAACTTTTCAGCACTAGTCAAATACTCATCACCATCGTGTTTGTCTAAGTTGTTTACATTGACACTGTAGTGCTTTTATTATTCAAC
This sequence comes from Epinephelus lanceolatus, assembly GCF_041903045.1. Lineage (NCBI taxonomy): Eukaryota > Metazoa > Chordata > Actinopteri > Perciformes > Serranidae > Epinephelus > Epinephelus lanceolatus. Next base: position 9,992,619 of record NC_135746.1, on the reverse strand, counting down.
TCACTTTGTATTTCTGCTTAAGGTTCTCCCACTTCTTTTTTACAAAGGCAGCCTCCACCTTTCCCTCCAGTGCCTGGTCCTTGATGAAAGTTCTGCACAACCATAATATTGAGGATACACATTTGTTGGCTTTACACAGCATCATAACAACATCCTCTGCCCTTAGACCATCGTATCCACTGAGGAAAAACTCCCCAGAAAACTCTTTTAATGGGGAAAAAATCCCTCACCCAGGACGGGCTATTTTAATATATATTATGCTCATTCAAAGGAAATAAATATCTTACTCAAAACCTTTCACCGCAGCATTGTGCCTCCCGGTGAAGAGGGCCTCGTTCTCCCCCCTCCACCTGATGAGGCGCTCCGTATCTTCATCGGTCCCTTGAAGAAACAAACACACCAATAACGTTGAGATATGCGACCTAACTTCGGATTTAGCTTCAACGTTAACCAGTTCAGTGTTTCCTCTAGGATTTTTTTCACCTGGAGCTGGACTTCTCCGGTAAGCCGTTATCATGCGCCGCCGTATTTGACAGGAATATGTATTCCTGTCCGTGTCTGTGACCGCCGTTTCATTTCTGCTGCTGGTTGAAATCTGTACTCTCACACAGCGTGCTGAATGATTTATTTTGCCCGAACAAAACTATTTTTAGTTGCAAATGCGAGTGCGGTGACGGGGTAAAATATGGCCACCCTGCCGACATTTTACTCCGTCACCGTACGCTGTTTGATTGCGTTATCAAACCACGCCGCTATTATTCGGCCTTGCTTTTCACTTATTCCACCGAATACCGAATGTGTGTTTTTTTGCAATATTCGGCCGAATATAAAATAAATGATTTGAAGGAGCAGCAGTGGCGGCAATAATAACAATAATAATAATAATAATGTAGCGGAAACACTGCAGTTAATAGGTATTTTTCAATCAATCACAAGTCCTCATTCTTAGCAAACTGTATTATATTAGCTGATAACGCAGTTTCTACTGCTGACGTTATGTGACATTAAATGGGCTAACTTAACGCTAACCAGCAGGAGTGATAACATTACGTAACGTTACATGTAACGATCAAAACAGCTGATGAACAACTTATATGTCTTCATCTGATATGTCTAAATACTACTCAACCACATACAAGCCGTCACGTTGCTAAAATAATTCACAACTTACTCACATTTGTATGGTTGTGGCTGTGGCAAGCCCATTTTGCGACCAACAACTTCTTCTTTTCTCTTTTGTCCTGTTCGCGGCAAGGAAGTGACGATCGATGACGTCACGTTACGTTGCATCTTGGGTAATTTGAGTGTGAGTAGTAAGGTCATGATGTATACTCAACATTTCTGGCGAATCTAGTATGCATCCGGGAACTTCTCGCATACTCAAAATCGCATGCTGCACAGTGTAAACACACTAGATACTCAAAGAGTTAGTATGAGTAGTAGGTAAGTATGCGGTTTCGAACAGACCCTCAGACATTCTCTGCCTGGACGTCCATTGAAATGCATTACAGAAAGTCAGTTTTGTTCGGTTTTATGAGCTTTTTCTGAGATTTGAAGTTTAAAAATGGTCAAACGGTGTGCATGGGGTACATGCAACTCTGACACAAGGTATCCTGAGAGGCTGGGCGACCAGGTGTATTTTTTACACTTTAAACCACATCTCAACCGAGAAAAGTGTCTCCTTTGGATAAAGTTGTGTGGTAACGTTAGACCACAACATCAACTCAACGTGAATAAGATTAACAATGATGTCTACATCTGTTCTAAGGTAAGTTAACATTGTGTTTGAGGCAACATATTGTCACTTTGCTGGAAAGAAATATAAAGTTATCTTTAACATCTCTAGCTAACGTTAGCTAAAGTTAGCCTAACGTTAGCTCCTAGCTGCGTTGTTCATCATGTCACCTTGTTTGCTGGGAGTTCATTAGCCTATTTTGTTCTAGTTTTGTACTTTGGTGATCGTACATCATTGTTAGCTGTTGTCCAAAGGGCTCTAGTTAAGCTAACGTTAACTTCTGGAGCTTAGCTTCATTAACTTATCTGTAATGGCAGAGATAACAAAGGTTGGCAAACGTTATGCTGAATGATTCAGTGTAAATACTGTAGCACCAAACTAACGGAGAGACACTCTTGGTAAAGATGGTAAAAAGGCCGTTATCCTTTTCTCATATTCTGAGCCAAAAACCTTAACTTCAGTGGCACTTTAACTTGTTGTCTTTGATGGTGACGGCAACGAGATGCGGTTCACAAGCGTACACTGTGACCTGTAAATTTTGGCTTGTAATTTAAGCTTTTCATCGAGCTTCTCAACAATAAAATGATGAATATATCCCTCCAATGCGTAGTTTAGGCCCTTTTGGTTACTTCTCAATGACATCTGATCGTTATGTCTCCAAAAATCATCAATTGCCTCCAGCGAAATGCCGTGTACTGTGACACCTGCCATGAATGTTGATAGTTTGAGTGGAGGGGGACGTGGCTTAGCCATAGGTCAATTGTCACGCCCTTGTCCACCCTGTTCACTTCCACCCATCGTATCCAGAGTCCAAGACGAGCTCAACAAAGACTCAATCCTCTTCATCACCCTCCTTATATCATACCATCTCTACGGGGTCTAATCACAAAAGACTTTCCACATTTTTATTCTTATGTGTTTTATCATTTTAACATTGACATTGCGATGCACAAGATGCAATGAAGGACCTGCAGTGTCAGTTAAGGCAAATTAATATATTTGATGCTTGATACAAATGGAAAATTTGCGTGGTTCTCATTTTCTGTGGCTTATACCAGCCAAGCCTTCTGCTTTTAGATGTTACATGTATATGTGTTGTAGCATGGCGTTTATTATGGGAAGCGAGATTCTCTTGCAGTATTGTAACCAGGCCGGCAAGTGCTTTTACAGTAAGTACAGTGTACATTCAATATAATGAATGCCCTTGAAACCTATTAATAATATAATAAATGGAGAGACATAACTTGAGAATAAAACGATAGCAACATATAATTAAGACAAATGTAGCATATAGGAAAATAATTAATCCACAGCATCCACAGTCCTTAAGTGCTGCTGTTCAGTCGTGCTTTCTTCCTGCAGCTGGTGGTATAAATGTCCTGTATCTGACGTCATGGTGATCCAGTGATTTTTGACACTAAGACTACAAGGCAGTTCCACATGTCTAGTTGGAGTAGGCCAGCACCGTGGTCTAACCAGTAGCCCACCGCGTCTTCCTCATTCCCGTCTGAGTTGGTGCCAGTATACCTTAAGTTCAAACACAATGTCTTTCGGTGTTCCCGATGGTAAGTTTGGGACACATGGTCTGATGTCCAGTAGAGTCTGGCGGTCATAAATAACTGCGGAACATGTGGAGTGTGCAAGGAAGCTAATAACAAGAGCTAAAACTACTAAAAGGGAGAGAGAGGTTTGCAGCGTTCTGGCCATTCTGGCCAATCCTCACAAAATGTAAAAGTTTTCAAATGTTGTCCATGAAAATGTGTGGGAACCCTGGATTTATTAATTGTGCTGTATTGTAGAGAGTACAGAGCCCCTGCAGGGTCACAGAGATGTGTAACAGCAGAAGAGCAGCAGTTACACTCTGATCTGAGCTTCCACAAACTGAAACAGATATTTTGGATGGAGTAGAGACCACTGTGCACACGCGTCATTAAAGTGGAACAGTCAATAACGACTATTCAATTTGATCACCCAAGCAGATAATTAACTGAACGCTTCTTATGCTAAAATTATAATTCCCTATCTGATAATGGCTGCTTCCTGTGCATCCAATCACACCAATCTATCTGACTGTGGCCATGAGGAAAATACAAAACACTGTGTTGAAACCCAAGGATGTCTGCTTCAGGGGACACAAACGGGGGGTCTGGTTGTCCTCTCTGAAGAAATTTTGAGCATCCAATACTTCATTGTCTCCCCTCTTGTGAATTGTTATGCACCAATGTCACCGTACTTCCTGTTTTAATCAAACATAGTTGCTTTTTCTCCTTAACGTTTTATGGCAGACTGCAACCATTGCTTTAGAGGCTTCAACTTTTCTAGGGACATTACTAGGTTTATGAGTCACGTTCTAGCAGTTAGTCAGACATTTTTATCTGCTCCTCCTCTCTGCAAACTGAAGTTTTGCCTCAGGTGGTTTTTAAGTCCTTATTTAATCAACATAAACAGCCATTGTACCAACTGTATATGTGACCAGCCATGGAAAAACCAGGAACAAGTCTCCCGAGAGGCATTTTGAGTTATTTACAGATTCTGAAAATGTAGTTTCTAAGCTTTCCAACGATGTCTAACACATGGAAATCTGAAAATATTTGAAGAAATTGTGGCCATTTGAATGCAGGCACTCCTCAAACTACTGTACTGAGAAATCCAGCCTAAACGATTCTGAATTCTCAGGTGCCAGGTAACACAGTGCTGCTCATTTGCATCTCATTTAGATAAGCCCTCCCCCAGGCGAGACAGGAGGATCCTATGATCCACGGTATCAAAGGCTGTTGACAGGTCAAGCAGCACCAGAACAGCAGAGTTACATGAATCAAGCTTAGCTTTGGTTAGCTTAGCTTCCAGGCCAAGTATGGCCAACCAACGCGGGAGCTGCTAGTCTACCTGCGCCTTCTCAAAATAAATCCAAACCTATATGACACTAGCATAGTGTCAATCAAAGTCAGTCAAATTTCCTTCTGTAGCTTTAAGTACTGAGGCATAATCTCAGTTGAGGTTAAAGACAAAATTGGGGGTGTACTATTCTGTATACAAACGTGTGTTTTGTGTTCCTCTGTGTGTGCGTACGTACGTTTAATCCACAGTAAATGCCCTAAAATTCAAAAATCCGCCGAGCAAGTATACACAATCGGCCATCAGGTCAAAGTACACACATTAAACAGTTAGAATTTTAAACGTAGGTCTTGGGTCAGGGTGGTTTGGATCCAGTAGAAAGCGGGACTTACCGGCACGTTGAGATGAATGGGTGTCCGCTGTCCACAGCTGCAGTCAGTCCGGTGTCCAGAAAACAGCACAGAAGGTGTAAAAATGAGTTCTGGGGTGGCTGAAGTGTTCACAGGGTCTTTCCCTCTCAGGCGGGCAGTATCGTTGTGGTCGATCCGGTTGTAGAATGGAGAAAAAACTAGTATATTGCTAAAAGTTAGCGAAACGCTAAAGTAGTTTGGTGTGGCTGTGTCGGCACCGGTCACACAGATGTCCCAAAAAGCTTAAAATCCGCCGGTCAAACACTCGAGATCAGCCATCCACCATCCGGCCAACGTACAGACTTTAAGGCAAATAAAATCTTAAAAGTAGTAGCTTAATTAATTGAATTGAATTGAATTAAAATGAACACCGAGCAGATATTTCCCTCAGAATCTGGTTAAGCTAACTTGCTAATCGTCAACAAACAAGTTAACGTTACTTTAACACGTATCGTTACCGTGGTTCTCAGCAGAATGATGGAGAGCAGAGACATTACAAAAGGTCCAAAAATACTGATGAAGTGTTTCAATCCTCGTAGCAGTTCCTTATGCAGGAGCGGCTGGCTGCATAAGTAGCCATGTGGTTCAGCTGATTGGCCGAAAAAAGAACAAAAGCACGTGAATCGCCAAAGAAAGCCAGTATGCAAATTTACTGTTGTTATCGCCGCACCCCCAACTAGGATGAGAGCATTTCCTCTAAAACAACTCAAATTCAAATACAAAGTTTATGGTTTTAAGGCCACCAATACTGTTATTTGAAACATGGAGTGGCTTCTTCATGATTTCAACTTACATATTCTGCAAAAAAACAAAAATCACTCATTTTTTAAAAAAAACAATTTTTTCTTTCTTTTTCGACTTGTGCCGGGCCGACTTGTTGCTGGGTTTCTTGTGGCGGGCCACATATTTGCTACCCAGCCAACGTTTGTACAACATTTGTGGGGCCCATGTGAGGTGTAAATGGGCGTTAAAATGGGCCCTATGGGATTGTCCACAGGTTCCATATTTGCAACATCCCAATTTCCCACATGGGTGGGTTTACCCAGATAAGATGCCCATTTTTGGCATCTTGTGTCTTGTCCATGCTAAATAGTGAGGACCAAGTGATTTTAGCAACAGAGTGAGGACATTTTGGCAGGTACTCACCTCCTCAAAGGCCTGTTTGAGGGATAAGACTTTGTTTTTGGGGTTCAGGTTACAATTAGGTCTAGTTTAGTGTTAGGCATTCAGTTGTGATAGTTAAGATTAGGTTAACGGGCTAGGGAATGCACTGTCAGTGAGGGTCCTCACAAAGATAGAATTACAAAAATGTGTGTGTGTGTGTGTGTGTGTGTGTGTGTGTGTGTGTGTGTGTGTGTGGTGTTTCAGACTGCAACTTATCTCAGAAGTCACTAGGGACACCACATCTGTTCTCCACTCATGTATGTTTATAAAGTACAATCATTAATTTGTGGCACATCATGACCACATTAGATGTTTTCCCACCAAACTGGGTTAATTTTTATTTGATTGGGTGAGCAAAAGTTGTTTCAGGCACTTCAGCTTATAAGTGATGACAGACAAAAGCAAACATTGTCTTGATTTATTACAACTGGTTTTGTTCTTTTTTCCAGTTGAACTTTGTGCCAACTCACATTTTCCATTAGAAACCATGCCAAGTCTAAAATTTGCTTCAGTTTCTTTCTGAACACACTTTGAAACTATTGATTAAATTCTTGCCAGCCTCAAATGTCTTTTGTTTTATTGTGATTTGTTAGTGACACACTATCATCAGGATGCTTAAGTGCCAAAGCATGCAAATAAGAAACACATCAGCATATTACTTCAACATGCTCATAACATCATTAACATCTGTAATCACGATGATCATTTATAGTAAACTGATACATTTATACAGCACTTTTGCTTCTGTAATATATTCTCTGAAGTGCGTTGCAAAGTTTTTGCTGCACATTCAGGCATGCACACACACAGTGTTGTACTAACGCTAACTTTTTCTTCATTATGGATTCAACCCCAGCTGCCACTTGTTCAATACAAGTACTTTCTTCCCCACAATAGTCTGAAATGGAGAAGCATTTCAAATGAACAAACAATCCTTTAATAGAGCCCGACCAAAACATCAGTGTATTCTCTGATGACATTCTCAGCAGATATAAGCTCATTTCAGATGTTGACAGTGATGCATGTTGGCTTATATGGAACAAAAACTGGAGTACAGAAATACCAAACATATGTTAGAAGTCTTTCAGACAACAAGTGATTTAGAAAGTCAGATATCACTGAGTGCTGTGGATCGAATCTTTTATAGACACGCTAAATATTCTGAGCGTTAACAGCCTCACAGGGCAGCTCGCTATTTGTCTGTTTGCATCTCTCCCTCTTTTTCTCCACCGTCACTCTCTTTTGTTTACTTGTCTCCCTGACTCTATTCTCCTCCTCCATCTCCTCTTTATCTCCACCTGCAGCCTCTCTGTCTGCCCCCCCCCCCCCCCCCGAGTCCATCCCCCCATCCACTCTCTAATAATGTGTTTTAATGCAGAAGCTGTTCCTGCTGTCCAGATGAAGCATTTCCGGTCGTACTGCCGTGTTGGAACGGACAGAACAGAACAAATGATCACATTAGCTTTACATTATATTCTTGCTATAATTCTTGTGATATTTCTCAAACACGTGTATGTTTAGTGAAAGAATTATATAAGGACTGCAGAGAGGAGTAATGACATCGGTGAGGGGGAAATAAAGATAGTTATTATAATCAAGTTTAGTAATTATACAGGGAGAAATCCAACAAATAATAGTTTTCAGTGTTTTTCAGTTGGAAGAAATTCATTCACTCACCTGCTGATATTCTAGATCTTTCTCAATGTCAATAAATCCCATAAACAGATTCAATCGCACAGCGACTGCATTTACTGACAAGTATTGTGTGTGTCTACAGCCTTAAATATATCATCCTGCTCTGTGCCATGGAGCTGCACTGTTGTTAAAAACCCATCAGTGAGCAGCGCTGTGTCACTGGGTGACATGTTCCTTCACCACCCTGAACACACACACACACACACACTGAATTTTCTCCATAACGTGCAGCCTTCATCAATGCTTGTGTTATTGAGAGCTGCTTTGTGGAGGCACTTGTTGCTGTGGGCTTGTCAGTCGCTTTCTTTGAGCCATGCACTCCTGGACATAAATGTGCTCCAGGTCCTGAAACAGATTGGTGGTGTCAGCTTTGGTCGCTGAAACGGTTTTTCCGCAGTGTTTACATTTGATTTCTTTCTGTTCAGTGTCACGAAAGCCACGATGTGTCCAAACGACAGACACTGCATTTCACTGCATCACATACCTCTGTTAGTACACTTCCATGTAGTATACTATGTGCACTCTGTACTTATTGACGTAGTGCACGAATTTCGACAGGGTAGTGTTGTCTCAAACCAAACATTGCCGTTGTGCACTCACTGGAAATGACAAATTAGCTAGTTAGCAAACTAGCATTAGCATTTGCGTTATCGTTTGCGGTACCAAATCATGACAGACTGCTAAATTAACCCAGTAAACATACTGCTGGCTTATACCCGACAACAGTATAGTGGTGCTTCGTGCAAAAAACACATGTATTCGGCCGCCATTTCCAGTTTGAAAAGTGGTCCCTCCCCTTCCGCTATGTAGCCAAGATGGCGACCATTGAGGGCGAGAAGTGTCCATAGTTTCACACTCAACTTCTTGACCATTTTGAGTGCACCATCCGGGTACTCATAGTGCACTGCATTTTTCCATACTTCTCAGTGTGAACACACTTATGCACTCAAAATATTAAGTGTAAGTACAGAAGTACACGATTTGAGACACAGCATCACTGTTTGAATCCTCCTCCATGTTGCTTCCAGGGCCCAGACTGGAGGGGGCGGTGTCATGTAGCTACACACGCAGCAGTGTGTTTTTAAGACAGTACGTGACCGTGCACAGTGGTGAAAGTATTAACAAAAAAAAAAAGAAAGAAATTACCAACACGGGAAAGACAGAAACCTTAGCTTCCTGCCGATAAAAAGAATGAATCTTCCAGCTATTATTTTAGATCTCTTTAAATGAGTTCATGTAATAAACAATCTCCCACGGTCATCTGCAGGAGGTCCATTTTTTTAAGGGATAAAATAGTTTGTTTTGGTGGCACGATCCCGGCATGAAAAGCAGCAATGTCGCAATAAAAAAACACAACAGTCATCTCTTATTTGTTGGCCTGGGACAGTGGTCTGCAGCTTGGTAGGTGTCTGGCCTAAATGACACACCATCCACCTCCTCATGACAGAGTCAGCTCAGATACTACGTCACTTCAGAAACTCCGATATGATACTTATGAGAGGTGCAAATGTAACATATTCATGGTTTGCAGAAACACACAATTCCAACATTTCCTTCTGGTGACTGGGCTGAACAGCAGCAGCAACTGCACAGAAACAATATACTGTAATATGTTCTAATATAATGTAGTTTAATGTGAGCTGACAGTGAACATCATGTATAAGAGTAATATTATCTGACAGTAGTTTGAAATGAAAGGGGATGAATCCGATTAAATTGTATCATTGGGGATTTTCAAATGGTCTCATCACTGAGCGGTTTAATTAAAGCCATCACACCCCCAGAGGCTGAGCAGTCTAATAAATGAGAAGCTCTTTGTGGAGTGAAACAGGAGCCAATATTTCCTGAACAAATAAGATTAAGGGAATGACTGTTAGCCCTGTTAACTACTCGTCCAATCACAGCCTCACATGGAAGCAGGGATGTGTAACTGTAGTCGTCGGTGGGTAGAGGTAAACTTTACTTTACATCACTTCTCATGGTATGTTTGTACAGGGGGTGGCCAGGACACAGCTCTGGGCCCGGGGCCAAGGGGACCAATGAACATTTTAAAGACTTTAATTAGCAGAGATCAGAGGGTCACAAGTTTTGGTCTCCTCCCAGGGAAAAGTCCTAAAGAAGCAAACTTCAGACAGGATGAGGTGTGTTTTATCTTTTCCTTCTTCAGTCCAGGAGAGATGCTGACTGAAGTCAAACTGAATGACCTTAAATATGGAGGAAGTTCTGAGGAAATGTTTTGATGCTGCTTGAGTAAAGTTTGTCTTATTAGCAAGATTCAAAAGAAAATGAATGAAATGACAAAAGTGAAGAAATGAGGAAATGAATAAAACTGCACTGTGTTGGATTATACAGTATCTTGTGTGTAAAGCTGTTATCGTCTTTGAGTTTTGGTTCAGTTATGTTGTCTGAATCAAGTTATCATGAATTCATATAGTGTATTTTTGAGTGTTACTTTTCTGAATGAGTTGTTGCCACCACATTGATAAATATTGTAATGTGCTCTTATTATAGTGCAATCAGCTCTGTATGTGTTTATGTAGAGATGTACAAGAAGGGACACTTGAACACCGTAACTGGGCTAGAAAGACATGAAAAGGTCCACGAGCTGAGATTAGGGTTGGGTTGGTTCTCAGTAATACCAATTCAGTTCGGTACTCCGGTTTTTGTTTTGTTTTTTAGACCGCATATGTCATTTTACAAAAACATACTTGGGCAAAACGTATGCGGCGCAGACTCCGCGGAGGTCCACTCGGACTAAAAGCGGATGTCCGCAAGCCCTGTGCGCGCAAAGCTCAGATTTTACGACTGCGGCTATGGAAGTCCGAATGACTGTGGACATTCCTAGCGGAGTCCACTCCGCTTATAGTACGCCTGCACCTTTGTCTGCCTCTTCACCAAGTGCACAGCGAGCAGGAGAGAGAGGGGGGTGGGGCGGGGACTGAGCTAGGGGGTGCGAGTGCGCATGTGACGAGGCCTCTACTGTAGCTTGGAGTTTGTTTAACAGTGATGGGGAGTCGATAATGGCGGACAATTTAGTCTCGAAGAAATCAAAGAATGTGCCAATATGGCAACACTTTGGGCTTTGAGCCAGACGAAGGAGGCAGCCCTTGTTTGCACTGACTGAGTAAGCTAAACCTGCAAATTTATTTGTAAGGAATAAAAGAAACATGTTGTCCTATGGTCGTTTTTCATTTTAAATGAGTCAATTGCGCCCCCAAGTGGCGAAAATCGTTTTTGGGGCAATGGGGGGCGTGAGCAAGTAACAAAACGTGTAGCTCAGCGTGTGATGTAAACAGTGACGTGGGAGGGAAGCCGCGGCTGGTCTGTCCTTCGGCGATTCTCTCATAAGTTGGCCCGTCCTTCACCGTCCCCGTCATCTGACGGTTAATGGCCTCTTTGTTTGCGAGGACAAGGAGGGCGCGCAATTCCTTGTCTCCCCAGTTTCTCATCTTTACAGTGTCTGTCAGGTTTGCGTTTTCCTCTTGCTACTAGCTACTATCAGCTGTTTATCCACCGCCAGTGGGTCACGCGTGCGGCGTCATCATCTGCCTATGAAAACTCGCCTTTCTGGTACATTTACATTTGTTAAAAATGTTGATTAATGCAAACTGTCCCTTTTCTTAATAGGTAACTAAATAGGTTCTACACCATTCACAACATCCTCAAGCATCAATATGATAGCTTAAGATAAGAATATACAAATGAATTCAGAATATACAGAATGTTCAAAAAACACAACTTTACACAGAATGATAAAAAAGACAAAATATGACAAAGCATGTCTGACAGGGCCGTGCTGGTACATGCAGATGTCTATAAAAAACACGACAAACTAAGTGTTTATTCAGACCTAAAGGCTGTTCAGTTTGGAGAGGAAAGATCCATCTACTTTCACATTGAAGGAGTTTTGTTTCCAGATCTGTTTGTCTGCAGTGAGGGTGAACTACATCAGTGGCACAGAAACTGAGTGCAGTAGCTGATGTTGGGGATTTTGGATCAGCTCTGTGAGCAGAGCTTAGATAGCATATACTAAGATATGGTTCTGAGCTGGTGGCTGGTTTGCCTCCATATTGCAGACCACAAGGATATGAGAGAAGGTAAATGACATCAGGCTGTCCATACTACCTCCTTGTGCAGTATGAGAGGTGTGTGTGTGTGTGTGTGTGTGTGTGTGTGTGTGTGTGTGTGTGTGTGTGTGTGTGTGTGTGTGTTTGTGTGTGTCATTGCAGCCTTTGGAATGGACAAAAAGGGGCAAATTAGAAAGCACGTTTTTCCCCACATCATCAACAGATAGAATACGTTAGTGTCTGATTATGACCTCTTTTATTTGTTTGCTGATGGGGCCGTAGGTAGTGCAGGAGTGAGCTTTGAATAAAGCTGAATTAAACCAGCTCTTGGGGTAGCCCCTTGATATAAAGTGGTCATGGAGTTTGTTCGCCTCCAATCCAAAATCTCAGCTGGAACCAGCTTTATGGGTCCTGATCTAATTTGCTTTTTAATTGAGATGCTCCAAATGGTTGAAAATGACATGCACGAACCGCAGGAGCATGTTTCATGCTGGTGGAAAGGGGTATTAGAGACTAACTGGTGGACATGGGGGAGCATGAAGCAGCTGAAGAGACAGATCATTCCCTCAGGAGTTGATGGAGACCAAAAACAGAGCTAAAAGAGTACAAATTGGACTTACATTAAACAGGTTGCCACAAACACAGAGACCCCTAATGAATCATCATGTTGCTCTGTAACTGCTGGACTGTTTGCTAACACACTCACCAATTCTGTTGAAAAGATGATAATATTTCAGTGTTGTGTATTTAGCTTGTTTCTGTTGTAGCCAAATAAACCCCCAAGACTGAAATAGTGTTTCCCAGTTGTTTCAACACATTTCCTGAAACTACAGTTTTGTTTCCCTGAACTCTGAACACAAAAAACTTCTGTTAAAACTCCACAAATCTCTTGCAAAATGAAAAACTTCACTCAAAATCACACTGTCTTTTTAAAACATATTCTTTACACTAAAATGATACACACAGCTACGGCATGAATATCTCCTCCTATCATCTATTAAACACTGATATGATGAATTTAAAACACTATAATCAAAATATTGTTTATATTTTAGCTTCATGAGGCCATGTTACATATTCATATGTATACAATTGTGGAGAAATTTCTACACACAATCTCCTTTTTAAAAAGATTGTGTGTGTTTTTTTTAGTTCCAACATAGGCTGCGTTTTGTGGTACATACAGCATAGAGACGGTTGCCATATTGTGATACAAAACTATGAATATATCATATTGACACAATAATTGTATCCGCATAGTGTACAAGGCACATTTGTCTATCCAGTGAGCTCCCACTGGGCTAAACTCACAACGCAGCCTCCCACAGCCACACTAAACATTAATACTGCAGTGTTCTCAGATATCTAAAAATATACAGCTACAGCTTTTCACTATTGCACAGTTCCTGAAACTAGGGCTCTGTTTGGCGAAACTCCACACACAAAAACATACAAAAATACAAAACATCTTACATCTCTTGCGAAAGCAAGAAAAACTATGTCAACTCTTCTAAAAATTATGTTTTTGCTTCCAAACTTTACAAACACCAAATAAAAAGATCTTTCCATCCATCAACGGAGCAAAATCTAAGACATTTTTAACATTTTTCTAGTCATATATGCTAAATATTAAAAGCTATTGCTGTATGTCTTTGGCATTTTCATTTGTAGCGGGCTGTAAACATGAACACAAATGCAACGAGGAAAGAAAATCTGTTTATTTGAACTGAAGATGACACGAACATAAACAAACTACAGTATTGCAATCAATGGGTGCGGTTACATGATGGCTTCTCATTCAGAATGAAATAAATCTGAATGAAATCATTCGGAATTAAAGTTTTTCCAGGTAGTTTACATGTGAAATATTCATTCCCAATGAGGGTTTACACGGGAGATCAGTTTAATCGCATTTTAATCGCCTTTATTCGGGTCTGCGCAAGGTTTGGGGCAGGGAAGGTTTCTGATTGGATAGGGGGCGGGGCGGATGTTACGTGTTTACGTTCACCGGAAGAAAACACTGTATTCCTCGCTCTGGATAACAAGATGCTTGACGACGCCGTCCTTAGTGGCTTTTTCGGGCTTGTTTTGCTTATATTCTTGAAGCAGCAGTACGACAACAACCTTGTTGTGCTAATGCTTCATCTGTTGAGGAGGAGAAGGGAGGTAGAAGGTCAAAGAAGGGACCATCTCTCTTGTTTTTAAAAGCTGCCATCTTGTCGTGCGTGCTATATACGTCATCGTGCCAGAAGGGCAAGGAAACGAGCATGCGCAGAAAGACCGGAATGAACTTAAAGAGGAATGAGTGTATACAAGTGCAAGAAAAGTTTCGAAAATTAGAAACGGAATATTCCAGCCCCTTACATCGGATTGAATTTTCAATCGCATTGGCCATTTTCATTCCGAATTAGGTGTTTACAAGATCACTTTTAATAGGAATGAACTTTCATTCTGAATGAAAAGGGAAATAAACTGTCCATGTAAACACACTCAGTGTCTATCCTGTCTCCGATGTACATCTGGCCACAGCACCTCCTTCCTCTGCCTCATTCTCCTCTGCCTCCTCTTCCTCTAATTCTTTCTCCAGAATTGTCCTCCATTGTTGTGCACACCACAGAGCAAACCTGACTCCTGTTCATGGTGATATCTGTGTGATCTGATTGGTCACATGTGTCTTCACATGTGCAGTCTGAGTTCAGGTGATTGCTAATTGAGTGTGTTGTTTCAGTGGCAGTGTCTAACAATCAACACACAGACTTTCAGTTCTGAATGATGTGTCTCATGTAGAGGAGTGCGTTGGTGTCATGTTTTGCTCCTTGTTTGTTGAGTTTCAATGAGTGTGAATTACTTTTAATTTTAGTGTGTAAGCAATCATAAAGAACTATGTTCTGACACATGATTGGACTGTTTTGCCAACTGAGTTTGAACGGGTGAGATGTGACTGATCGGTATTTAGAGTGTGGCATTTTGAAGGCCAAAGTTTTCCAGGTGAACACAGTGTGCTACACGATGGGACTCGTGCTTTGAGTTTGAAAATATGTGATTTAAGAGTTCATTTTGAGTGAAAACATTGAAATTGTGCTGAGTGTTCAGCAGTACGCAGTCTTGTTGATACACAACCTTCAATTTTTAAAATTGTGAGCATAGTTCCCTTTTTCTGTGTGAAATAGAGAAAATTGTAAAGTGCATAGGAAGCCCCTGTTTGTGTAACCAGTCAGAACAGGCAAGCTTATCCAGAAATGTGAATCACGGAGGCAGAAGCAGAGGGTTCACAGCTGGGGCATGAGCAAACCAAACAACGTGGTGATGAGCTGGTATATATACTACTGGGCTGATTGGGAAATGGGGAGCAGGTGAGTAGGAGGGCGGGGAAGAGGAAGGGGTTACTGCAGGTGTCTGAAATGATGGGGAGAGTTTGTAGTGTTTTTTCAAACAGTCAACATTAGAAAAACACATTAAGGTAACAAGTGCTGTTTTTTTTATTGCCTGAATGTCTTCTGCTCTGCAACGTGTGCTAATAATTTGAAGGATTCAGATTCAATACATGGACTGGATGTATGCTAAGTATGGATGCCGTTCAGCAGCTAACAAGCGGAGCTAACGGCTAACAGCCACCGCTGCAACTAACAAACTCCACAAATCCATTCAGCAGCTCCACCATCCACAGTCAGACACACGGCTGATTATTTACTGCTGAATTACAGCTCACAACTCGCACCAACGGCTGACGCTGCTCCGCTCTTATCTGCTGGCTACTGAAACATCCTGGTGCAGACTATTTGCTGGAGTTTACCAGCATTTAAAGATAACTATAAGCATGGCTGTTCTTGGCTTTCAATGTCTGATGTCCACCACAAACATTTTCTTTAAGTCTCCTCTCATCAATCTTTTTTTTTTTTTAACCAAGATCTATTTTTAGCTCATCATCGTCTCATTTTCATCATTGAACAAAGGTCATTGACGAAATTTCTTCGTTATAGTTTTGGTCAATGAAATTAATACTGATTCAAGGCCAGGTTTCCTTTGGTCTTCACTTCTTACACCCCCTCTGTTGTCCAGTGGATGGCAGGTTTTGTCATCCTGTTTTCTCCTGGTGACAGTGTTTTTACCAGGCTGATCATATCAGAAATACCGTGAAAATTATTCATCTGTTTGGTGGACGAAGTGTTTTTCAAAACAGTCGACATTGGAAGAAAACAGTAAAGGAGCAAATGTTGTTTTTATTAATTGACGTCATTGATGTCTTCTGCTCTGCAACATGTGCCGGTAATTCGTCTGTTATCAGAGGGATTCAGATTCAATGTGTGGACTGGATACTGATTCGATTTAATGTTACTGAACCCCACCCATACACGTGACAGTAAAGCTGTAACCAGGCAATAAAGAAAGGAGACAAAATCAAAAACCAAAGCATCTTGATAAATGAGTATTAATCAGTTGAAGCTCGAACACTTCAGTGATTCAGCACATTTATGAAATAAGCATCACCCTGGTGGTGCAGACACACAAGATGACATGAGCTCCTAAATAACCTTCAGTAAATGCTCACTGCAAGAAAAACATGTTGCAGCACAAACATTTAAAAGCACTAATCAACATTATTGATCTGCTGTGTAATACAGGGCGGGCTGTGCAGAGAGAGGGAGTGGAGAACTGGCACACTTTGGTAATAGATTTCACTTTCAAACTCGTCATGGTCTTTTTCTGGTCGATACGGCCTATTTAAACTGTCTGAGGTGTATTAATCTCTGAAGTCAAACAACACTACTTTCTATTAAATCCCTCATGATCAGCACTTCTAAAGAGCTGAATGAGAAGACAGATGGTCTATTTGTATGCAAATACATCACAAATAAAGTGTCTGTCAGCAGCGTACCTGTGAGAGTTTGTGATTTGTGTGGAAATGGAGACGAGCCAAGGTGAGCGATCAGCATGGGAAACCTGAGAAACAAATATCGCTTTATTCATGACTCGCTGAAATAAAGTCCATTTACCTTGTTACTGAAAGTGATTCATTCAGAAACAGGCTGCCAAGGTATAATTTCCACTCATCTACGGTAAATATGTAGCTACAGTCAGCAGCTGGTTAGCTTAGCTTAGCATAAACACTGGGGAAAGGGAGAAACAACTTACCTGGCCACGTGATTCAAACGTTATCATTCTATTAAATAGGCGTGAGTAATGGTTATCAGTGTTTGAAATGATTATCAGATATAACTTAGAAGGTTTGTGCGTGCTGGCATGTAGGGCAGCAACAGAGGAATTCCACTCCTGATTCTTTAGGGAAAACTTGTTGATGGTACCCCAGCAGATGGTCTGCTTCAGGATTATGACAGATAATTTAGATTTAGTCTCAGTCTTTAGACGAAAATGTTTATTAGTTTTAGTCAACTTTTAGTCCTGATGTTTTCTGTTTTTTCTTTTTTGTAGCAAAAACGCCTAAAATGACATACCCAGATTAAAATGACTGTAGCCTCTGAACCGCTCTGACTACATGCATGCATGAGGTCTTGCCAGAAAGAAAACTCTCTGAAGTTTCTTGTGAAAGTGTCAGAAACACTCTAGGTGATACAGAGACAGAGTAATGGGCCTCTGAAGTCAGTAAAAAATTGAAGATTTTGCCTAAAATAAAATAAAAAATGTTTTTCAGGATGAATAACTGTCTGTGGCTTCATCTGAGCAGGTAAATGACACTGTGGGGCTGTAAGCACACTATCAATGAACATTTGTTACAAATTTGAAGAAGACTGCTCAAAGTATGACTATTCTAGAGAGTTTTTTCCATGAAAAGATCCAGGCAGAGCTCCAAATGACAAGTCGGTCACTCTGCTTCAAAACAGTACTATCAGTGATCAAACAACACTCAGCCAGCTTCAAACATTGTACCTTATTGAAATCAGGTGTGATTGTGATAGCTGATGTTGTTTATGACACAGAAACACCATAAAATATCACCAAATAAAGCCATATGAAACGTGAAAGTTATGATCCTACTTTCTAGACGGTATATCTCAGCCAAAAATAGTGGTACGAGTGAGACTCTTACCTTTTATAAAAGAGCTAAGTCCCTGCTAAGATCACAAATACTCTTTTAACGGCATGACATGACTTGTCACCACTGATCGCGATTTTGGACTTTGTGTGTTTGGGCTGCTCTGGTGTGAAATACATAATAAATAAAAGACAAATGATGTTATTTTCGAAAAGTCGAGAGCTTCCTGAATCTGGCAATACCAAACATCACATGGTTTGATGACGTAATGCGTCTGGGAGATACCATTTAACAGAGGAGGAGGGGAGCGAGGATGTTGAGTGGAGAGAGAGGTTAAAACTAATCCAGTGAGGCTAATTCATGTCTCCTAAATCATAATCAAGGTGACAGGTTGTATAAAATAATGTGTGTGACATGTCTCCAGCAGTGTTTGACAGGTTTAAGGGCTGATTTACGAGCACACACTTACTGATCATCATTTGAAAAGCTGTACAGCACATATGAAATGTACAGAGCTGTGAAGTCGTCCACCATGGTACTAGTTTACTGCTAGTGTTGTTTATTAAATAGCGATGATGTGAAGGTGATGAAGGAGACTCTGCTGACACCTTCTTGCTTGTATATAGGAAAAGTTTATTACAAGAAGTACAGCATCAAATCAAGCACCTAGGATGCCTGAGAGAGGGTTCGAAGCCAATATGAACTGCTCTGAATATCAGCTCCAAATACCATGCTTATATAGGGCGGTTGTTTTGATGAACTTTGAGACAAAATGTGACAAGTGACAGAGAGACAATCTAGATGGAATCCAACCTTTCATCTTACTTATCTATCCTTGACGTGGGCCATACTAAAGTCTCGACCTGGGCCCCTAACTGATCATAACAAACCCTGTCATCACATAACATGTGGCATGTCAGATACTACACTAGGTAACAGCAGCTAACATGTGTGTCTGTGACTCAATAATAGGGCAACCGAAAAAGGTCGTTGGATCAGCAGGGTGAGTTAAGGCCCATTTATGCTCAACGTTAAATCCGGATACAGACGGACAGTCCGTATTTCTGCACGTTTCCATAAAGTTTACGGATACGGGCCAAACAGAGCAGTACCAGCGGAAACTGTGGGGGCAGTGTTGCTGTCACTACCCGATACGTAGCTCTAGTGAGACATGAAGAAGAAATAACAATGGCAGAACTTTTTGAGGAAAAGAATTCTCCGTCCTCCAGTCGCGTTGTATTTAACGGCCTCACCGACCACCACCTCCTACAACGCTGCCCCTGTTTTTGTCTTTTATGCAAGAGGTACATTATCAATATCTCCTCCACAGTCGCCATGTTTGTTTTTGAGTTTGTTGTTGTCATGAACTTTTGACGCAAGGCTGCCTCCTGGTAGATATATTGGTTAACATCCATGCCAACGTAAAGGACGCATGGAAGTATGTGGGTAGTGACGGTAACATTGTTTGAAACGGACGTATACATTTTCGTGCATAAAGGGAGCATAAATGGGCCTTTAGTAATGTGAGGGGGTAGTCATCTCCCAATGTAACGTCATTATGGCCCATTGCTTTGGTGCCACGTGTGAGGCACAACACAAGAGTACAAAAATCCAACCCGTTCTTATTCCAAGATCATCACGTACCATCGCTTCATTACGTCACTGCATAATGACTGCACAATGACTTTTGGTTTCATATGGGACATGAACTGCAGTCTTCTGGATGAAATTCCAGTTTTGTTTGACCCATGTGCCTCCCACCATACGTGGGTTTTCTCACTCTTTCTCACTCTTTATCCCTGACTCACAGCTGTCCCTGTAACTTTTTAAAAATGTCCTGACGTATTAAACTGAGCCTGGCTGAGCCTCAACACAGGAGAAAACAAATATGGTGAGGTTCGGCCCACTGTCTCAATGAGGGTAAATCCGACCTCTGTTCATCACTGGAACCTGCTGTGACAAGGCAGCATTCAGAGAGGCCAGACGCTGTCTGCCCACGTCCACCTCTATTCATGGTGCATAGTGTCTGGCTGGATTAGAGAAGCCAAATATACAAAAGAATATTGAAAATGATAATAAGGCAAAAGACAAATAAGACGACCGAAGATGAGTAGAGCAGAGAGGAGGACAGAGTGTGTCTGTGTGTCTGGGAGAGATTGGAGAGTTTTGCTCCTTATCTCTAAAACTGTCTCCTCTGCGGAAAAAATATGAATTATATAACTGGATTTTGTTTTTGAGGAATTACTGTTGACTGTTGCAAAGTATACTGAACAGGACTCACTTGTGCCTCTGCGTCACAGCAGCTTCTCAATTAGTGATTGGCCATCTGATTGTTTTAACAGTTCTGATTGCTTCAAGTTGAAACACAGAAATTTATCAAACTTTTTGAACCTTTTGAGTTTTGATACATTTTGCAAAATATGGTGTCAGTTTCTCTTTGACACTCTGTTAGTCCAAGCACGTTTGAAAGCATGTGCTGCCTGCCAAACAAAACTTCCCTTTAGTGGTGTATCAGTCATGTATAAGTTTACATCAATTAAGCTAATATTCCCTGTAATGCATTTCAGTATCCCATGTAGGCCATGGAAGCCTCTTTGAGGGCAAGTACCACTGCAGACGTCTAAATAACCTCTACAGCCGTGTGCTGCAATCATATCAAGTCAGAAAAATGAGTCCCTGATCATATTTCATGGCTCACCTGATCCGTTTCCTTTGCTCTTCATCATCAACGTGCTGTTTAAACGCTGTGAGCAATAAAATACAACATATGAAACCCAAGTGCAGGTAGAATGGAGCATGAGATGGATCAGCAGTTTGGTGTGGCGTCCGAAGGGGATGTGGGCACTGCACCAGACCGTCGTGGTGAAGAGGGAGCTTTCAATTTACTGGTCCATCTACGTCCCAACTCTCACCTATGGTCATCACCTCTGGGTAGTGATGGTAAGAATGAGATCACGGAAACAAGCGGCTGAGATGAGTTTCCTCCGTGGGATGGCTGGGCTCAGCCTTGGAGACAGGGTGAGGGGATCAGATATTCTAAGGCAGCTTGAATGAGATTTGCCAATTATTGCATAGAAAGGAATCGTGATGTCGACCCTGACCTGAGCTCCTCTAGCGCCCAAACTTTAAACAACAGAACAGCCATTCAGGTCAGGTTGATGAGCTCTAGAATGCAGCCATGTCGCAGTTCCAACTGAAACTCAACGTAATGGCCAGCTCTTCCTGATGTTGGCAGTACAGATTATATTTAATAGGTTAAATGACGGATAAAAAGCTCATGACTGACTCAGAGGGCCATGGCGAACAGAGGGAGAGACACCAAAGGGGCAGTCAGATTAGCTGGTTTATGGTGGGGAAAAAGGTTAAAAGAACCAAACAAAGTATTTGGAGAAAGTTGTCCCAAGATGACTAAACTGGCAGCTGATAAAGTGACTGGAAGCACTGGGCCCAGGTGGATAGGCCATGTGGGAATTAGTCAGGACTCTATATTGGAGGGTAATTTCCTATATCTGGTGGGGGAAGTTTCCTGTGTTGTTGAATCTATTTCATGGGGGCAATTCTCCTTTATGAGTGCAGTTGTTGGTTGTAAATTGGAGTCAGAGCTTCAGTATGGTATAAAAATCTTTATATTCTGAGGGTTGGCAGAAAACACTTGGGTCTTCTCTCCATGCTGCATGTATTAAAGAGACTTGATTCCTCACACAGAGTGCGTCACTTCTTCAGAGAGAAGAATATTCCTCACACCCCATCTATCAATTACACGAACCCTGCTAGAGAGGAGGAAACACGACACAACCAAACAGACAATCCAAAATTAGACTCAGAATCGTCTAATTATGGCTCAATGTTTCTGTCCAGCAATGCCCAGTGAGCAGCTATATGGGAATCTTGTGTAAGATTTCCATTAAAACCAAGCACTCCAGCAGCTGATTTCATTGATTGAACCTGCGCGGCTGCGGCTCAATAGCTCATGGTTGGGCAGGCAGATACGAAAGGTAGACAAAGACATAAGTGAAATACATGAATGGAAAAATGTGGGGAAAAAGAGGCCAGATCTATGAAGCAATCTGGAATCTGACTGCTCAGGCTTTCATCTATTGAAGCAAAGTGATGTCTGCGGGCGGCAAACCATTTCCTGCTTTAGATTTAGAGTGATACAACCTGCCTGTGAGTCAGCCGTGTTTCAGTGTTGCTTGGATGAGGCATTTAGAAATCATTGGCTCGAAGATGATGTTCATTACATACCAGGGGAAAGCCTTATTGATCTGTCCGCAGCCTTTATGAAGCAGAATGGGACTTGAATCACCTGTCCAGCTGCACTGCACTCGGTCCAAGACAGATGATTACTGTCTCTGTCTGGCTACGTCCATCTTTCTCTCCTCCTTACATTCTTCCATACCTTACAGATGAGTGCCTGTGTGTCTCCTTGTTTAATTGTTTTCTATTGGTTATATTTAATTCCTTAATCTAATGGTTGAACCCTCTGAAAGTGGATTCATTATTTTTGCAACAGAAAGCTAAGACTTTAGTCTTTTGCACCATCACATTGTTCACGTGTGATAACGTCATTATGCTGCAAGTGAGACAAAAGATATTGAAAGTGTGCGGTGACACCTAGGGGTGTTACCATCCATCGATCTGGATCGATATAGCATAGCATAGGCTTTTATTTTGAAAGTCTGTGTCACTGTCAAACAGCAGCAGGCAGACAGCGAGCAGTCCAGAGAAAGATGATGAGGACAATGTTATTTACTCTGGAATAAATCAGCAGAGTGAAAATAATTTGGATTTTGGAGAAAATAAGGATCAACAGACTTCTCACTGCAGCAACATCAGCTGCTGTTTCAACAATGTTCGGCTGAAAAAAAGTGCATGCATGCAGGCTGAAATTCAACCGAGCTGTTCTGTCAGGAGACAAAGAGACAAACCACCGGTGAGGAAGAACAATAATGACGTTACATGTAATCTGTTAAGCTATGAGTACAGGAAACAAAGTCCCCTAGCCGCTATGCTAGTTAATGCAGTGTAAACACGCTTAAGCTAATAATGAGGGATTAGCAAAGATCAATTGTTTTTCCCATGAACCCTGACAGTTATTTTTGAGCTGAATTTGATACCTTTATTAAATGATCTTGTTGTTTTATGACTTGTTGGGAGAAGTTTGTCTTCAGGACTTTTTTCATTCATTCATTTTCCGTAACTGCTTATCCTCTTGAAGGTCACAGGGAGCCTATCCCAGCTGACACTGGGTGAGAAACTCCGCACAGAAGGGCTTACCCCAGTCTGGGTTCGAACCCTCTTGCTGTGAGGCGACAGTGCTAACCACTACCCCACCGTGCCATCATTGCTTTTTCTTACATGTGCTCATTACAAAAAGCAACTATGGGCATGTGGAGATTGAGAAGATGATGTCATTGTTTCCCAAACCCTTTGAGTTTGGAAAAATTAAAAAATCTGTTTTAGTGATTTAAAACTCTGTTTGCATGTGAACGAGAGGCCTAAACGCGGAGGAAAATCTGTAAATGTAAATGTGTAGACAGGGCTTGAATTCATTATTCATCTTATTCTCACTTTATTTAAAACTAAGTTACTTAACACGTCTTTTGAATGTATTAGGGAGTGGCTACATTTTGCAAGGCAAAGTTGTGACAAGCATTTTTTTAAATTCATACTCAGTACACCTAACAGTGCAAATTTAGTACTGATTCAGTCTCACTGAGACCATGTGACAGTTTATTAAAGGAGACCTTCATTTTCTCAGTGGCAAATTAAAAATAATCAGGGCTAAAGTATAAAACTGTGTCATCTGCATAAAGATGGATATCACAATCAGACACAGGAGAGAAAATACAATTATACAAATGGTAATGAGCCTATAATTGATCCCTGTGGTTCACCCTCAGCAAGAATCCAGGCTGGACAGATTCAGAATAGCTATGACTAATGGGTATGACTAATGATAATTCTAGCTTTTCTTTGTTGTGGTGCAATTTTCAATTACAGAGCATCAAAAGTCAATTATCTGTCTCCTTCACCATGCTGTCCTTCTGTGTCACTGACCAGCAGATGAATTACTGCAGCTAAACTGTCATAGAAAACATCAGAGTTGTCATGAATATATCAAGAAAACAAAGGATTTTTGTTTTAATATTTGTCTGGATTTATCTTAATAAAACAGTTGTACTTTAAAAATGATATGAGAGAGCACTCTGAGATTTCTCTCTGTTTGCAGAATCTGAATCGACTGTGATGTGGTTCTGATTCACTTAACACCATTGTCACACTTTATCAGACACTCACAAAAGCATTCAATTGTATATCCACACCAGGACACTTTGCAGTGATTCAGCCGAGGCAGCCAAAGGAAATATCAGAGTGAGAGCGACTGTCTTCCCCCTACACCTGAGGAGTTTAGGATGAAAGGAAAACTTTGCTAAAAGGGAATTCACGTGGTTCCTGGATAATTTGATATGACTTGATATTTATGTTTTCAAGCTCAAAACATTCATAACCAGAGGCAACATTGCGTCACATCAGCATGTCACAATGCTGAATGAGCCATGAGTTACAGCCAGACATCCTTTGAGAGTGCCAGCCCAGTCGCCAGGGGAGAATGCTGGCATTGTACATTTCTGCAAACCTCAAATAAGTTGCAGTTTCATACGAATCATATCAATGTTTCTGAAGTGACGCAGCAATTAGCTGACTTTGTTAACAGGAGGTGGAGGGGATTGTAGATTATATGACACTTGGGTGAGATCCCCGTTTAGCAGCAGACCAGTGTTCGATACAGACAACAAAACTGGCTGTTTTTTAGCATGTCACTGATGTGGTTTCAGTGGCTTTTTAGTCACCAAACATGGGTATTTTTTAGTGACCTGTCACTGTCTTTTTTTAATGTGTTTTTACTTGCTGTACAACCAATTGCCCTTCAGGGACAAAATGACACTCACAGGCCACTTTATTAGGTACAGCTGTTCAACTGCTTGTTAATGCAAATAGCTAATCAGCCAATCAAGTGGCAACAACTCAGTGTATTTAGGCATGTAGACATGGTGAAGACGAGCTGCTGAAGTTCAAACTGAGCATCAGAATGATGAAGAAAGGTGATTTAAGTGACTTTGAACGTGGCATGGTTGTTGGTGCCAGACGGGCTGGTCTGAGTATTTACTGGGATTTTCACACACAACCATCTCTAGGGTTTACAGAGGATGGTCCCAGTAAGAGAAAATATCCAGTGAGCCAAAATGCCTTGTTGATGGCAGAGGTCAGAGGAGAATGGCCAGACTGGTTCAAGATGATAGAAAGGCAACAGTAACTCAAATAACCACTGGTTACAACCAAGGTCTGCCAAAGACCATCTCTGAACCAACAACACGTCCAACCTGTAAGCAGATGGGCTACAGCAGCAGAAGACCACACCGGGTACCACTCACATGAATCTCTTCTAGTCACGATTCCCTTTAATACCATTTATACACAATAATGAATCAGACTGTTTCTCCAACACACCAGCCTTGGATTTCGTTTTCCTTGTGGCGTATAAACTCTTCACAGCCCTCTGACAGCCATGGCTGCCTGATAGACTGCTGATTGCTGTTTCATTTGCCCGTTATAATTTGCCTAATAATAATCATCAGCTAGAGGGGTTTTCTTTTTCTTCTTTTAGCTCACATGCATACATATACACCACTTCACATACACTCAGTGTTTTTTTTTCTTTTCCTTTAAAGATGCAGCAACCAGACTATCCGGGAAAATAGCCCTACATATCATATTCAATTATCTTCACTGACCTGAGCCCCTCACACACACACAGACACAGACAGACACCTATACACACACCTCCATTATCCCCTCCTATTCCACAGGACTCCCATTAGAGGGCTCCAATTGTAATTAGACAGTTATGAATAAATTAGCATGTCATTGGTGAAAAATGAAATCACACAGAATCAGTTGGGCATGGATTTTGGAAATTATGTGAGCCCCGTGTGTGTGTTTGTGTGCGTATGTCTTTTCTCTTTGTCCACATGGAGACACAAAGTGTTTGTGAAATCACCACCAGCAAAGTCCTCACTGAGTCTAGCTAACATGACTGCAACCAGCCCTTGTTTCTATTTTGAGAAACTTTTTGGCTCAGTGAATAAGAAGAAAATGTCCAGTGGAGTTTGTAATGCAGTTTGTGTGTGTGTGTGTGTGTGTGTGTGTGTGGCTGAACAGGCAGAGGATGTGACTCTGTGGTGATGGAGCAGCCTGTCAGTTAAAAGAGCATTTCACCAAAAAAATTCTGTCCTTTTGTTTTCCACTGTGGAGCAGTCAGATTTAAAATTCAGAGAAAAAACAGGTAAAGTAGAAACAAAGTTTATTGCTTTGTCCTTGAAAACAGAGTTCAGCAACAGGCCGGCTGTTGAAAAGGAGCAACAGAAACCAAAAAAGGGCAAAGCATGCAAGCGATGGGTAAGGGGCCACACATGTCACATTTTTTTGCCCTCAAATCAAATGTCACAGAGACACTGTCGTGGCACGCATGCGCCTGTTTTTGAGATGAGATACAGATTTCTTTCCCTTCATCTGTAAATATCGGTCCGTGGTAAATATGGAAAATAAGTTTTTCATTTTAGTGCAGAGCTGTCAGAGGTATCCAGTGTCTGACTTCACGTTTTCCAGGCAGAAAAAGTTAAAGAAAGTGGCTCGAACTGAGCCGCAAAACACTATTGTAGCCATAGCAACAGAAAGCGGGACAAGGGAAAGATTGTGGGGAAAGAGAAAGGCAGTTGGAGCAAAGGAACGGTAAATCTGGCAGCACATGCTGAGATGCTGAAATCCTCAGTTTATTATCAAGAAGGAGAGATGACTGAGAAACAGCCACAGAGGAGGTCAGACAAACCAAAATATAAAGAGCAAGGGACATGATCAGGCCAGGGCGAACAGCCGCTTTAACGCCAGTGAGTCTTTTCAGCGGTGGAGAGACGGGCATGAAGATGGAGGTCGCTCTGTTTCTAATAGAAAGGTGGGTAACACTAGTTTAGCTGTTTGACAGAACTGATAACTGCAGGTCAGCTGTGATTATCGCTGTCTGGAGCAGGTATGCTGGCTTTGGAAAAAACATTTTGTCCTCTTTGTATATTAGCTTCGATGCTAACGCTAACCCTTGCTAATGTTAGGTAACTTTATATCACTCGCTGTGCTGTTAGCTCTGTATGCCACACAACATTTGCAGAGGATTTAATTGCCACGAAAGCCTAAAAGCACAAGTTTGCTAGTGCAGCGGAGTTATTTGGATTAATGCAGGTAACCTTACCTTCTTTGTTAGCTGAGCCACAAACACACATCTCCAACCACTGCCTCTTCCTCTTCTCGTCCATGAGAGCCAGAGCTACGCTGTTATAGTAGCAAAATGAAAATACAGTGTTTACAATACACTGATTGATGTGTGACTTCACTGGGGACGGCAGTGGATGGCAGTTCCGTGGACCCCTTAGGACTCATTTATGCTCCCTTTACGTACGAAAATGTATACATCCGTTTCAAACGATGTTAAACTGCCCACATACTTCCACGCGTCCTTTACATTGGCATGGATGTTAACCAATATATCCACCAGGGGGCAGCCCAGCATCAAAAGTTTATGACAACAACAAACTCAAAAACAAACATGGCGACTGTGGAGGAGATACTGATAATGTACCGCTTGCATAAAAGACAAAAACAGAGGCAGCGTTGTAGGAGGTGGTGGTCGGTGAGGCCGTTAAATACATCGCGACTGGAGGACGGAGAATTCTTTTCTCTAGTACTGCCGATGAAAGAAATTGTTATTTCTTCTTCGTGTCTCACTAGAGCTACGTATCAGTTTGGCCCGTATCCGTAAGCTTTATGGAAACGTGCAGAAATACGGACGAAATGAACGACAGCACGGACAAAAGGCTCCGTCCGTATCCGGATCCGTATTTAACGTTGAGCATAAATGAGCCCTTAGTGTGCAGGTGGCCACCAGCAGTGCTCAGTCTAACCGGCAACAAAAAGTTGCTGATCCATTCGGCTGGCGAGGAGACAGGGCAGCCCAGGATCAGACCCTCAGCACTGGGGTTTGCTTTGGCTGATTTAGAGCTGCTACAACAGCCAAATGAAAGCTAACTGAAAGTCTGTGTTCCCCCTGTGGGTTCTACCACATTGCTCTTTTGGTCAGCTGAATTCATCCCTCTTCCATTCGCTTAGATTAGTGAGTGGCAGACAAACGAGGGAGATGATATGTGCATAAAGTTATGAATGGACTATCACCATGACATCGTGACAGTTTTAGCTCCAGTGTGATATTAACTTAGTTCCCAAATTGACCTGGGAAATAGCAGGCATTTTAAATCAACACAGAAAACCCCCAGCGTTGCTTTGTATTTGTAACAAAGATAATATATGACACAACATTTCACACTGTCTAGAGCAAAACAAAACCTTACATTGTAGGTGGTACAACTCAAGTCACCTTAAAGGTTTTTGAGAGAGATTATCTATTTTTTGACACAAAATATTCTGTTCACATAGTAAAAAAAAAAAACATTGTGACAGCAACCGTTTATTACCTGCGGACACTTCTGTCAAAAGTTGTGTGCGTATTGATGCATCCTGGAAACACTGAGTGTGTTCACAGGAAAACTCCACAGTGCGTCTTTAATAAACAGTGTGTGACATCAGCACTCAGTGGGCTCACTGCCAGGGAGACAGAAACAAGTTTTGGATCTGTTATTTTTTCTGCTCATTATGTGTAACTTCAGTCTGATTCCAGGACCGACTGCAGAGCCTTGGTGGTCACGCTGGACTCGGTAATTGTTCTCCTGCAGGTTTAGAAACTAAACGTATCTGTGTTTGGTTTAATGAGCGAACAAAGGCTGGCCTTTCCTGCTCCTTTATCTGACCAGTAAACCTCACACTGGCCTTTTCAGCTGCCTAATTAAACTGATTAAAAGTCAAGGAGTCTTAATCACACTGACACAACACTGTGTGTGCGTGTGTGTGTGTGTGTGTGTGTGTGTGTGTGTGTGTGTTGTATCATTGACAGTTTGACTGGCCTGCTTTGACAAGGTGTTACAGGTTAATGTAACCCAGCACCAGTTCTTCCTTCACAGCTCTCATCTTGCCTCTGGGTCTATTCTCTATGTGTGTGTGTGTGTGTGTGTGTGTGTGTGCCTGTGTGACAGAGGGAAAGACAGATCCTTCACCATTTATTCTGGAGACTTTCAAGCTGTGGGTCATAACCCAAAGGTGAACCTCAGACAAATG
The DNA here is from genome assembly GCF_041903045.1 of Epinephelus lanceolatus. Lineage (NCBI taxonomy): Eukaryota > Metazoa > Chordata > Actinopteri > Perciformes > Serranidae > Epinephelus > Epinephelus lanceolatus. The sequence goes on along the minus strand of NC_135746.1, from coordinate 9,963,444 downwards.
GTCAAAAAGAAAAATTGAAGTCAAATAATTAATCTGTGCTCGCAAATCTATTCAGTACAAAACACTTTACAGATGAGCCACTGGACGCGCCCATGTTTGGCAGTCCTTGCAGACTTGAACTAGCATGCATGATGTGACAACTTATTGTCATAGGTTCCTATGATATCCTACGAATTTGCTCCCCACAAATTAAATTACGTCCTTCATGTACAGTTACATTATTAAAGTTATGTTTTTTTAGGCAATAAAAGTTACTGGGGCCAGGTTTAGGAAAAGAGCATGTTGAGGACATTCCTTAAAATGACAAAGTTTACACAGATCTGAAACAAAGTTCACACAGATCTGAACATGTGACTCCAGGGAAAAGCCCCGTTTCTTGTGACCCATCCACCACCTCAACCTGCCTCCTTAGAAGCGACCAGGACTGCTTGAATGTTTCCTGTCTTCAGTGCATTGGTCCTGTGATCACAGCCTTTCAAAACATGTGGGATATGGTCGAATTTGGATGCATTGCTTTTTGTAGGAAAACATAGGAAACATTTGTGAGGACAGCCTGCATGTGAAAACTATGCTAACTGTTGAAGAACATACAGCAGACAACTGTGTGGATTTTAGTTCCATTACGTATAAACACAACTCAATTTTCACTTTGTATGTTGTATTGGTTTTCAGCTGCTGTTCTCTGCAGAATGGACGAATCCTGTTGATATTGCCATAGTCTCTACAGACTCTACATTGAGTGAATGTAGAGTCTGTAGGCAAACCCCGGAGATCTTGCCTCCGGAAGAAGAGCGGAAGAGCCCTGGTTTCCAGTTGTAGGCTGTTTGTAGTCCGCGTGATATTGACCAATCACGTTTGAGCCGGCTGTAGTTGTTGCCAGGTTAAACGGTCCGTGCGGTGAACTAATGAGGCGGAACATAATTGGCGTCACTGCAAACTCTGAATCCATCGCAATGGTTCAGCAAACGGAAATGGAAATTCGCCTCCTCCGCCCAAATCAAACCGGAATGCCAAAAAATTGGGGGTCTGCCCCCAGAGGCTGTATTCGCCATCTGCCGGAAGTCAGACGCCGAATACAGCCGATGGGTTCTGAGAATGATATTGCTATAACTACATTATTCAAGTTAGTGTACTTAATGACTTTAAAAGCTGAACTGAGATCAGGGTCAAGCGGCTTCATGCAGAGCTTCAAATTTAGCAAAAACAAATCCTGCATCTTGAGGAAGTTGTTCAGATTAATGCTGTGAAAAATCACCCACACTAGCTGCAACCATCCGTCTCCATCTGTCACAGGCAACATACTTGTCTAATGTCTAATGTTGCACCTCTTCATGACTTCTGACCCTGAGCCAACAGCCAATCTGCATGCTGTGGTCACTTCATCACACTTAACTAATAGATAGATCTTCCTGACCTTCAACAGATCCATGCAGGCCCACCCTGACCCCCGCTGATGCAACCGCTTCATTCTTTGACGTCATGATTATTATCTAACTGGGGCAAACACTGTATTCTGCTGCGGCTTATCTTCAGTAAATCTAAGCCTGTTTTTCCATAAAAATCTTGCAGCTGCACATTTAGTTTTATCAGAGTGAAAACCCAGAGCGTCGGACTGTGTCAGAGGCAGTCCTCTCTCCTCCCTCCATCTGTCCTGTTGGTGTTTAGTGTACCAGGCAATGAGGCAGAGAGACCATTAAAAGCCTCTCCAGGGAAAGTAGTGTTTTGAGACGTCAGAGTTCATTGGCCAGTTCAGCTACAGTATGGGAAGAGAACATCACAGAAAAAAAAGTGCACACACACACACACACACACACACACGCTCTGTAAGTGTGCACACAAGGATTCATTTTAGATCATTAAAAAAACATGTCACAGAAATAAATAAATGTAGAAATACAGAAAAGGGATCAAGGTAAATAGTCAATGTGATTTATGTACTAAGAATTATGGGTCAAGAGAATTAACAACCAGGGGCATTAAAGAAACCAATGAGAATTAAAGCTGCAAGCAGTGATGATCGAGCCCTTACACATGTTGAGGTTACTGGCAGGATGCAGGCTGATGCAGCTGTTCATTTCTGTGAAAGCGAGACACTGGGTGCGGTTACATGATGGCTTCTCATTCAGAATGAAATAAATCTGAATAAAATCATTCAGGATTAAAGTTTTTCCAGGTAGTTTACATGGGAAATATTCATTCCGAATGAGGGTTTACACAGGAAATCAGTTTAATCGCCTTTTAATCGCCTTTATTTGGGTCTGCGCAAGGTTTGGGGCAGGGAAGGTTTCTGATTGGATAGTGGGCGGGGCGGATGTTACATGTTTACAGAAGAAAATACTGTAGTCCTCGTTCCGGATAACAAGATGCTTGATGACGCTGTTCTTAGTGGCTTTTTCGGGCTTGTTTTGCTTATATTCTTGAAGCAGCAGTACGACAACAACCTTGTTCTGCTAATGCTTCATCTGTTGAGGAGGAGAAGGGAGGTAGAAGGTCGAAGGAGGGAGATAGAGGACTGTGCTTTGGCATATGGAAGCCGGTGAGTGCAATGAGTCCGACTGCTCTATCTCAGCCCGTTGCTATGCACGCTATACACGTCATCGTGCCAGAAGGGCAAGGAAACGAGCATGTGCAGAAAGACCAGAATGAACTTAAAGAGGAATGAGTGTATACAAGTGCGAGAAATTCTTTCATTCGGAATTAGAAACGGAATATTCCAGCCCCTTACATCGGATTGAATTTTCAATTGCATTGGCCATTTTCATTCCGAATTAGGTGTTTACAAGATCACTTTTAATAGGAATGAACTTTCATTTCGAATGAAAAGGGAATTAAACTGTCCATGTAAATGCACTCACTGTATGCAGGAGTGAGATGATATATCTTTCATTAAGTATGGGCTCTGGAATGACCTATGTCACATTTTGTACCACTTCCTGTGTCCACCTAGTGGTGCTGGAGAACACACTAAATACATCCTATTGCTGTAAATCAACTGCAGACCACACCATGTACATTTCATGGAGATGAGAGGGTAATAGTCTGACAGGGTGTACTTCCTGTTTCCAGTAGGGGGCACATTCACTATGACACCTAATTTACATGTTGATGCCTTCAGGCCTGAAGCCTTAAAAAACAATTCAACTTTGGGGCAAATTGGACAAGGTATGCAAAAGCTGGAACAAATTCCTGTTCTGGGCGAATAAGGTGCTACCACCCAGCCGACACTCGTATTAAAATGGGCCTTATATGGGACTGTCCACAGGTTCCATATTTGCCACATGACAATCGCCTAGGTTTGGTACCTAGGTGATCCCACCATGACCTATGTGGGGCCCACTTGGGTAAATCCACCCATGTGGGCAACTGGCATGTGGCTGATATGGAACCTGTGGACAGTCTCAAATAGGACCCATTTTTCAGCCCATTTAAAACCCACATGGGCCCCACTTACAAATATTGTCTTAGCATTGCAGCATCCTTCAAGGTAAACTCACAATCTTGACAAGTGTCATCGAGATCTTGTGACTATGCTGACCAAATCTGAGGTGGACCTGGTCTCCCTGTGGGTAAAGCACCTTTCTTTTTCTCAAGAAAAGAAAGGTCTGGCTGGGCCAACTCTCACTTTAAGATTGGAGAAAAAAACGCCCCGGCTGCTTGTATTTCTTTCAACCAATCACAGTCGTTCTGGGCGGTGCCAAAAATATTGCCGGGGGGAAACAGGTTTTGGTGTAACATGCCCACAAAAATATTGCCTACAGGACACGAACCATGACAGAAAAATGGCTACATCCCCGCAAGATCAAACACCGCAAAAGTTAGTAAAGGACGTGTTGAAAACTGCAACTGGAGGTGGTAGGGCGGGACTTCAGTGGGTGGCTCGTTCTGCCCAATGAGAGGCTGATCTATGCAGCGAACTTCCGCCCACTAACTAAACTAAAAACATGTCATTTCCTGTTGCCAGTTAGTGGCACTATGGCTGTAACTTAATTTTGGCAGGTAGATGTCATGAGGCCTGGACTCGAAGAATTTTAGGCAGATTGGAGTGACAACAAATTTACAACAACTCTGTTTTATAGCAAGACATGCAAAATGGCCACCACGCCCCGGCAATGCAGTTTGATGAAAACTCACAATTTTCATCAGAAAGCATCATCAGGGTCTTGAGACTTTTGTGAGCAAATTTGAGGTGGAGCTGGTCAATCTGCAAGGAGAAGTCAATGAAAGCATAAAACATGTAATTTTGTGTTGCTAGTAGGGGGAACTATATCTATAATTGCATGTGGATGTGTTCAGGGCGGGACTGTCAATAAACTGAAGCTTTGGGCAGATTGGATCATGTACAGTGGAGTTACAACCAACTTCCTGTTTTAATGACACAAAATGAAAGTTTGATGCCTCAGCAAAGTGACATGGTTCAACGACAACTCACGCTTTGAGTAATTTTTCATGTCGAAGGTCTTTAGATGGTGCAGAGTCAATTTGAAGTCAAACAGACAAAATCTCTAGGAGGAGTTTGTTAAAGTCCGACCCCTGTTAATGGCTAAAAATGCAAAAAACACTGCCCAGTAAATACAAAATGGCTGACTTCCTGTTGAGTTTAGAGTATGGCTCCAAGAGGCTTTTTTGTATGTCTTAGGATATTACATGTGACTACTAATTTTTGTACATGTAGGTTATACATACTGTGGGGCGGCTTCATTGAAAGTTTGTAGGGGGCGCTGCAGAACCATTTTTTCAAATTAAGTGCGAGACCCATGAATTATCAAATTTTCCACCACCTCTGATGTGTACAAAGTTTCACAAGTTCTCAAGCATCTGAAGCCCCTAAAAAAAGCAATTTATTTCTTGAAAGAAGAAGAAGAACGTCCTTGCCTGTGGTCGGAGCGCAGGCCCTAATGATTACAGACAGCTTTTTTGTGTGTGTGAGAGATGAAGAGCACGTTCATTAGTTAGTTTACTGTTTTGCGCAAATTTCAAAATAAAACACGAATCAGTGAATTTTTCCATCAACTGCCTTTATGTGAAAATATGAATGAGGATGAGTTGACACAAAATCATTAATGGAGTGACTCTGCTCCATCGTGGTGTTACACACCTGCTGAATGAATGTCTCCTCTGATCCACTGGCACCCTGTGGTGCTTTTATCAGTTACCATGGTGACAGAGGAGGGGGCCAACATTTAACACAGATCTCTTGACTGGACTCAAACTGGGGATGCTGACGTCACTATGTAGGCCACAGTGATTGACATATCATGGAGCCACTGTGTAGTGGATCCACAAGACAGGATGTAGGTGTACAGGTCATAAATAATACTGTTATATTATTGTTATGATCCAACAGTCAAATACATTATTCTGACAGAGGCCTTTCTGCATAGTCAGTACTTTTGGGACCTCAAGTACATTCTTATACTAATCCTTTTTTACTTTGACTTGATGTTCTAAATGAAGAACTTTTAATTGTAAATGTAATTATATAAAACTTGGTTCAGGAGCAAAGGCCACACCTCAAACACATCCCATTTCCACCCAAAAGTATTTAAGCATGCCTGATCCATTCTCTTTCTCTTCAACAGATTTCTCACATCCAACCCGTCCGATCCCTCCTTGCCTCTGACATCTATTCCTCTGCTCCTTTCTGCATACAGGAACCAGTGGGGACTCTATCCGAAGCAGAGTTCATGAAGAGACAACTCCCCTCTGAGTCTCAACTCCCTGGATCCTCACCCACAACCCAGAGATCCAGCCTTCATCCCTCGACCCTCAATCTTTCATCTCTTCAACCCTCATCCCTTCATTCCTCACTCTTCTTGCTTTGATCCTCATCCTGTCATCTCTAACCCTTCATACATTCATGCCTCATCCCTGGTGGCTTAAGTCTCACACTCATTTTTGGATCCGTATGCCACTGAGCAACTTTCCTAGGAATGAACAGAGGCCTGCCTTCAATGCTGTATCCAGATCTCTTAAGACCTCCATGGATAAGTGCTTTAAATAAATGCACGCAGGAAGAAGTCAAGTGACACATTCTGCAAACTGATGACTGTGAAATCCAGATTGAAAGTTTAGAGACAATGATAGAGGCTTCAGACGTAAAGCAGTCTGTTATGTGTCTTGTTCATTCAAGTCCTTCCTGAGGGCAGTTTAGTCAGAACCGCTGGGACTGATTGCCGTAATGCAACAGAAGTCGCCCAAAGAGAAGCAGAAGTGCCAAATTGACTGTGCGCATAAAGCTCTTGCAGAAAGATGCAGAGAGCAATCTTAGACACACCCTGACATTATGCCGGGTACAAAGGAGCAGAAAAAACAGCTCTGCACCTCCTCAGCTGCTGCACTAAGAGCTGTTGCAGAGCCAATCATAGTTGTGTCTTTTGTTCAAAGAGTGACCGCAAATCAAAAGACACTGTCTAGGGGAGGTATGATAAAAGCACAGAGAGGGAGTGGGAACATCACGAGAGAGGCTTCATTTGTCCGAGTGCCAGGTGGGATTCCAGGAAAAGCAAAGCCAAAGGGACAGTCTGAAAGCTATCGACAGAGACAGAGAGTACCACACAATAACCTCAGCATCAGCAGAAAAGCACAATGTCACTGCAAACAGAGATCACAGCAGAAGATCCGCAAATGGAAGGTAGGCTAGGTGTTGATTTGATGGAAGACAGACAAGAGAAAACGACAAAAGACAGATGAGGAAATGATCAACTGGTGAACAAAAGCAAAGACATTAATTTTTTATCCATTGAATCGTCTTCTTTCTATAAATCTTAACAAAATAAAAGTCCCCTCATAAAAAAACCACAACATTTAACCAATGTTAAAACGTATTCTCATACAATGGTTTGTATGAAATCCTATAAATTTGCACCCCACAAATTTCATTACATCCTTAATGTAAAGTTAAGTAATTAATGTAAAGTTACAGAGTTTAGGTTTAGGAAAAGAAACATGGTGAAGACGTACTTTAAAATGACTCAAAGTTCACGTGGATCTGAACATGCGATTCCAGGGCAAAGTGCTAAGGGAAAGTCTGTTTTTTTGTGACCCGTCCACCACCCCAACCTGCCTCCTTACAAACACCCAGAACTACTCCTTGTTTACTGCCAAATGTATTGGTCACATTATCGCAACCTTTCAAAATACATGGGGTATGTACAAATTTGAGTGGATAGCTATTCGTACAAAAACATTCAAGAAATTTGTGAAACTGCTCAAAACAAGGTCTGTGGCTAAGGAAAATAACAATTACTAAGCGTAGCATTAGTTCAGGCTGGACACAATGTCAGGCTCAGCTCACACTGCAGCTACATCAGCTGATCTCAAGCAGCCCAGTCAACTGATGGATCAGCTGATAGATCACATGATTCTTTTCTATGCAACCAATTGGCAAATCTCATTCAGGGCGCCCTATGCTTTCTCTGTAGCCCGCCTCCACCCCAGCTCCTCCTTTTTATGTTGTGTCTGACTTATCAATGTCATTTCTGTTTGTCACTGATGCTGCTCTGTTCTGTTCCCACATGGAAGGGCAGGGCAGTTTGCTCTCTTTGCCTCAGACTTTCCTTCTTTGTGCATGGAATGGCAGAGGGGTTTGCTCTCTGCGCCTTAGACTTTCTACATAGGCACATGGAAGGGCAGAGGGGTTTGCTCTCTGTGCCTTAGACTTTCTACGTAGGCACATGGAAGGGCGGAGGGATTTGCTCTCTGCGCCTTAGGCCTAGTCCACCTGAGCACGGGTATTTTTAAAACCGAACTTTTTTGGCCTCCAGTTTTTAAAAAATCTGCGTCCATACGTGTGGTGTAATAAAAATACCTCCGTCCACATGACACTGCAAATTCCACTATCAAGCAATGTAATACACATGCCAAAGCAGTAGGTGGCGATATAACTCCTAACTGTAAGGCCATTGTAGCCAGTCAGAAGGCAGTAAAACGTCATTACCGGAAAATCAACAAGCGCAAAAAATCAATATATATATATATATATATATATATATATATATATTTAAGCAATATCACACGAGAGGGAGTGATGTTGTACTGTGATATCGTCACAGCTATGATTCGGTCATAGGTACGAGGCCGCAGGCCGAGTGCCAAAGAGAGTTTTAGAGTCTTAGAGAGTTTTATAAATACCCGCGCCTTAGACTTTCTACGTAGGCACATGGAAGGGCAGAGAGGTGTGCATCCTCCACCTAAGGCTTTCTGCATAGGCTCTAGAAGAGGCAGAGAGCACCAGCACAGAACCATACCTCCAAATGTATTACTGCAAATGGAAATAAAGTTTTCTCTGATGAGTGGTCCTGATTGAAACAAAATAAAAACTGGAGCATCTTCCTCACAGCTCAGTAACAGCAGCAAATGGACCAACATTAAATCCAGTTTATGTGATTGGAGCCTGGCACTACCAGAGCAGAACAACACATCACAAACAGAGGAGCTGTGCCCATTCTGAGAGACTGAATCTGTAGAAAGCATCTTGCACAGCAAGCCACAGCATACCATACCAGGTACCATGGGACAAGAAGGCTCAATTCCAATCTAGCGACAGCAGATAAGAGCTGGCTCGGACATGTGTGGGTGAAATTGCGGTTTGCCATAGAAAAAATTCAGAAGCATGTCAACAGAAATGAATTTCCCAAAGGATTACACAGGATGATGACATCACTCAGAGTTCATCTGGAGGAAAATCTGGAAGCTAAATGTGAGTGAGTGGGTTGCTTCATGGGGAGTGTAATTATTTGAAGGCCAGTAAATTTTTATATTAGACACAGCGGGAATATGAGCATGCAAAAGGAAATGAGATCCTGTGGAGCTTCAAAGAGAATTTTCAGAAGAAAATATGAGCACTCGCTCTCTGGAAGTTCCTGTAAAATCCAGTCAAGGTTCAAATAAACTGCTGATGGAGGAAATAAAAGACTAAACCTTTTCATTCCTTTCAGAAATAATACTGTTGTTACTGAAGTTTTATTATGAATGGAACAGGAAAAAGATTTGAAAATGTCACATGCAAGACAATATAAGCAAAAAGTGACAGAAAACAGTTTACGGAACATATTTAAAAGCTGATATTTTCCTTTTAACTTTTCTTATGTTTGTTGTGGCAGAGACTCAGTTACGGAATCAATAACGTTTCATCTCCCTTTTTCCAAACTAAAATGTCTTCTCTAACACAAACATTATTTGCAGGCAACTCAGAAAACCAAGAAGTGAAAACAGCTCGTCTTAGAAGCTGTCCAAAACCCACCTCCCTTTAAAAAACTAATCAATACAGCACTTTGAGTATTTTTCATTACCTCACACTCACTCCTTCCTTACACACCAGTCGTCAGGTCTGTGTGAGCAAACAGCCCTTTCATCCATTCTCGGCCTGTGAATAAAACATGAGCAGCACAAATTGACTCATCTTTCAGCTGTATAACTGTGTTTATGGATTATTTTGCATTTGCACACGAGATTAACGATTTACATCTCTGAGTTGGTGATGAAGCGTCTCATGTTCTTACTCCGTCTGCAGTCAGTTAAACTTGAAAGTGGGATTACTGCATGACAGAAGATGTTGGGGCTGCTGGCTGAATCACAATCTCATGAAGTCGCTGAACTGGTATGGACTTCGGTTGGGCCATGTAGGATACACACATGGAGTAGAGAGGCTCTGAATTAATTATCCTAATTAACCCAAATGTCTGATAACTTCTCACCAAGAAATTATCGATCGAAGGAAGTGGAGTCTCTAAAAACTCATGGCAACAACATGGGCAGTGGTGTAGTGGTTTTGGGAATGGGAATCACAGTGCATCCTGGTATGTTGGAAGGCTCACACCAGGTTTGCACTGGATCCGAATGTGTCTTGATTTGTTGTCACGCAGCTGACCATCTGCAGCTGCCTGGCTGTTCACACCAGAAATGCATTTCTCCGTGCTGGTCAGTGAGAGATACTGCGCTCTGCTCTGTTAAAATCACATGTAGAGCTCTGTCTCTGCTTGTGTCTGTGTGTGAGTGTGTGGCTCTGCTCATCTCTCTTGCTCTCCGTTTAGACACAACTAACAAATATGTGGAAGCATGAGATGCATATTCTGTTATTCATCATTGTCAAATCATTCATATCAACTTTAATATCCACTTTGTATCGTTTACAATACATTTCCAGTGTGTCTTCCTGCCAGATTCGCTCACAGCTCGTGGAAAAAATAGACCAGATGTTGAAACTATCACTGCAGATCGCAAGCCAGCCAGGGCGCTCTGCGCTGTGCAGTGTAAAGGCCCATTTATGCTCAACGTTAAATATGAATCCGGATATGGACGGAGCCTTCAGTCCGTGCTCCGCGTTCATTTCGTCCGTATTTCTGCACATTTCCATAAAGCTTACGGATACGGGCCAAACGGAGCAGTACCACCGGAAACTGTGGGGGCAGTGTTGCTGTCACTACCTGATACGTAGCTCTAGTGAGACACGAAGAAGAAATAACAATGGCGGAACTTTTTGAGGAAAAGAATTCTCCGTCCTCCAGTCGCGACGTATTTAATGGCCTCACCGACCGCCGCCTCCTACAACGCTGCCTCTGTTTTTGTCTTTTATTCAAGAGGTACATTATCAATATCTCCTCCACAGTCACCATGTTTGTTTTTGAGTTTGTTGTTGTCATAAACTTTTGATGCTGGGCTGCCCCCTGGTGGATATAATGGTTAACATCCATGCCAACGTAAAGGACGCATGGAAGTATGTGGGCAGTGACGGTAACATCGTTTGAAATGGACGTATACATTTTCGTATGTAAAGGGAGCATAAATGGGCCTTAAATGGCCCAATCAGTTCACATGGGCGTCGGAAGCAAGCAGGCAGTGCTCCACAGACAAACAGCATACTTCATGGCACTTATGCATCCACTGTGAACCTGGATCCTTTCGACCACCCAGAGTCACCCTCCAGGCTGGCAAACTTTCTGTTGCTGCCGTTACAAGGGTTACCCTGGCAGCTGCTGTGAACCCTGAGGCTGGGATTCATGCTAGCTGAATTTGAGTTCCTACAGTGGCCAAGTTCCAAGCTGCTTTGTTCTGGGGGAAGGGCTGTCCTCAAGGTGGGGAGTAAGTCGAAGGGTCTGCAGGCTGTGCTAATGACCTAATTCTTGTCTCATTTGTGGTCTAAAAAAACCCAAAAAATCCATCAAATTCAGTGCTTTGTATTATAATATTAGTCTGGTGTTGAGAAGAATTCCTGCTGTTAGAGGAATTACTGACATGTAAAATATGTTGTGATAATGTGGTTTTAGCTGGCTAATGCTAGCTAATGTTAGCTTGCCTGGAGAAACTGCTGGCTAGCTAATATAGCAAAATACTGTCAAGTGATTAATGTCGTTCCATTCATCCAGACCCCAGGCTGATCTCGTTGGTAAACTGGCTAGCTTGCTGTTTACAAAATACTTTATCAGCTAAACTTATGAAGCCGGCTCAAGTTACAACCAGCTGGCTGACCTTGGCTTGGTTGCTCGCTGTTGTTATTGTTAGCAAAATACTATCTGATGCTAACACTGTCCATGATACTAACTTATGTATTATGACACATGCTATTGATCTATCCAGCCATTATCTGTACCTGCTTATTTTTTCAGGGTTGCAAAGGGCTGGAGCCAAACTTAGCTGACATTGGCGCATATCCACGGTTCCCCACCTCTCATCCAGACTATCACATCCAGACATTTTTCCTCACATTCTTACACAGGGGGGATTTGGAGTCAACCATTAACATAACCTGCATGTCTTTGGACTGTGAGAGGAAGCTGGAGAAAACCCACACTAACACAGGAAGAACATGCAAACAGAGGAGCCCCAAGCCTGAGTTTGTACCTGGAACCCTCCTGTGACAGTGCTAACCCCTGCACCACCATGCCATGGATTTCTTTCAGTGTAGGTGGCTGTAACATGGAGGATCAGTCATTATCTGTGCGTGCAGAGAGTCACGTCGGCCATCTTTCTTTCAGTAATAAGCTGACCTCACTCTCCTCAACTTCCACCTCTCTCCCTGCTGCTCTCTTTCTTCCCCTTATTGTTGTCTCTCTTTGTTGCTTTTTGCTTCTGTCTGGCCGGATGATTTCAAATGCGCAAAAGACTGAGGATGACACTAACAGAGGACCTGAAAGAAAGAGAGCAGTTTCCACAAGAATAGTCTGCTTTTGATGATTATACTGTTGGACAAGTGCACCAGGCTCATGAATAGGGTGACATCAGCACAAAAACCTACATGGAGCAAAACAAGGCTATTACAACGACAGGGAGCCGGTGATGGAGAAAATACACCACCTGTATTTAGCATTCAGGTGTGACAAAGTTGCTTTTTGAGCAAAGTGAGGGCAAAGAACAATCTGTGAAAATGTAGACAAAAAGAGAAGCAGAAAGGACTTCAGTGCCCAGGATCTGAAACCTCCCATATCCTCACCTGCGGCTACAAAACAAACAAGGCTGCAGACAGACAGACCAAATATATATGAAGGTTCAATTCCTGAAAGATGACTTTATAACCTGATGGTGATAACGCCACCACAAACACTCTTTTTATTTACTGTAAAATTGTGAGATGAAATCAGTACTTTTCTTTCTTGTACAATATTCAGTACAACTGGAAACGCAGCCGCTCTTTTCATTTTAGTTTGCAAAGTCAAAAGATCCAGGTCTGTCAACACTGTGGTACCCACAGAGGTTGTGCCAGCTTGAAATGGGCTCATTCTTATCATGTCATGGCCCAGACAAATTGAAAAGTAAAGACTCCCCTCTCATCAGCACTGTCCAGCAGACAGAAGAAGAGTCTAAAGTAGAAGTCCAGTCGTTTCTGCAAATTATGAATATGTTTCATTTGTACGTTTCATAAAAATGACAGTTTAGATCACGTGTGTGAGCAGGGTTTCTTATCAGGGGATATTTATCCTGACGGAAACTGCTGTAACATATGTAATATATCCAGTGTTGGCAGAAACATACAGTGCCAATGTTTATTCTGCCGTTTGGGTTTAAAGTAGCAGCTTTATTATTTAGCTCAATCATCGAGCTGCAGGGTGGCTGATGAAAAGTAAATAAACTGGGACTAAACCAGCACCGTAAACTCTATGAGATTACATCTTAACAGGACGAGCAGCACGACAGGAGGCCAGTCCAAAGTCACAGTTTTATTATTTGGTTCAGTCAAAGAGCTTCAGGGTGAGAAATGCCAAAATAAACTAACTGGACTTTCAGCAGACCTCACCGACCTCCCAAACAGGATCAAAGAAGATAAAAATATAGGCTGCTATAATGAGTCCCTGGAGCGCTACAGGAGGAATCAAATCACACATCCCAACAAACAGTTATATGTTCACTTATTTACAGTTATAATAAAATGATCTCTAAACTAACTCATGATGAATGACTGATCTTACTTACAATCTCCCTTTAAATGTTTAAGCAGCTTTTCCTCTTTGAGCATCGGCTCTATTACCTTGTTATTTGAATTTAAACATTCATTTTGCAAAAGTTATGTTTAAAGTTATATTGTAAGTTGTGTACTATTTCCCTTTGTGCATGTAAACTGAGGCGGGGAACTTTTGCAGGGACAGAAGACATGTTTAGGAGGATTCGGTTCTGCTGTGCTGGTTGACGCTGAAAAGGTCTGCAGATCTCCCGGAGCAACAGACTCATCTCTGATGCCGACACCAAAGTAATGGAGGCATTTCACGGTACATTGCTTGTGTTTGGAGTTCAACCTAAACCCAAACTTTGGACACTCAAATGCTGTTTTTTTTCCTCGGGTACTTTTCCAGTTTTTCTACTTTAAAGAAAAGAAATGGACAGAGCTGCTTCTCAACAGAATGTTAAAAAAGTTTGTGACATGCACCATTGGTATCCACATAAACAGACTGAATTAAAATGTATGGAGGAGGAAACAGGTGCACTGCCTCACCACTGAAGTTCAGATGTTTTTCTAAGTTAGTTTAATCTAAAATGAATTAAGAAACAGACCAACTTCCTCATTATGTGATGTGATGGATTAATCTCATGCTCTGTTGAAGGCCGAAACACATCGGTAGGTTTATCGGTTCAACAAAATGTTAGCGATAAAAGTAATTTTTGTACTTACAACTAAAGTTCTTTAGTTTTTCCCCCAAAGTTTTTTATGGAAAACAAATATGAAGTGCTGCCATGTTGGCAGTTTAATTTGTTTTATGAAAATTATAGTCTTATTTAAGTTTAGTCAACAAAGATGTAGTTTAGTCTTTGTCAAATATTTGTGTCATTTTGATGCTCAGAGGCTGGATTCACTGCTGCTGAGGAGCTAAAATGAGCAGTTCATGTAATAATATTCCTTCAATGAACACCTTAACCAAGATTTAGATGGCTGACAACCTACATTCAGGGTTCCCACGGTCATGGAAAACCTGGAAAAGTCATAGAATTTCACAATCACATTTTCCAGGCCTGGAAAGTCATGGAGTGATTTCAGCAGTGGGGTCATGAGATCCATTTTGCTTGTTTTAGTGGACACTAAAACAATGGCAGCATTCTGGATTAACTGTCATTTTCGTTTATAAATTTTTGGGTAGTTGAGTGAAATGTGAATTGCAAAAGTCTAAATGGCCTGTGATGAGAGCGTGAGTATTTCGGCATCTCACTGGTTCAAAAAAGGTCTGACTTTAGTGAGCTTCTAAAGATGAAAAAAGGACGTTTAATGACCTTGTTAAAATGAGAAGTGAAATTTAAATAGGAGTCTAAAACCACTCCCAAGTTTGTAATAGTTTTAATGAGCTTTATTGAGTGCAGTTTTTCTCCCGCTGCTTTTGTTCCGATTAAAAGAATCTTAGTTTTTTTCCCTCATTTAGCTTTAAAAAAATTTTACCCATTCAAACACTAATGTCAGCGAGACAGACAATCAGAGCATGCGGTGCATTAGTGGCATTTGGTGTGACTGAGACACACAATTGTGTGTCATCAGCATAAAACTGGTAAGTAATGTGGCCGAAAATGTTTCCAAGTGGAAACAAATGTGATGAAAACAAAACCGGGCCAATAATACTTCCTTGAGGAACCCCAGCATTGTTGAAATGTAAAGTTTCAACATATATCAGCTACAAAATAGTGTAGGCTACAACTGTATCCATGGTTGGAAGAAACGCAAAATGCCAACATTTATTCTGGCAGTTGGGTTCATACTGTAGACTCTCAGCTGAAGACTTTGCTCTAGTTGTTATTCCATTTGACCATTCAAATGTCGCTTTGGAGCAAGAGTTTGAACTTCTATTTCTAGCTCTATTTTGTCTGTCACTTATCACGTGTAACTGGGTACAACACTTTGCATGTTTTCCAAGCGCGACTGTCTGTAAATATGTTTTTCACTTCTGTCTTTAAGTGTTGTCATTTGAAACAGCTATAAACAACTTTGCTTTTTGAAGATGTCTGAGAACAAGTCATGTGAAGCAGCTCTTGTCCAGAATGACGCGACTCTGAGTCTTGTTAGACTTTAAACAATCTTCCTCCTACTTAGCACAGTATGTTCAAAGTGATGTGTCGGTGATTGAATTCTAAAGATTTAGGGTCCCAAAGTCTGTGTGGTACCGTGGTGTTTTGTCTAAGATGGGTAGGGGTTCCTCTCCATCTAATACAATGTATGAAATGTCACATGCTGCTTGTACTGAGGAGTCAATGACTCCTGCTGGAAGTGAACAAAAATAAAATATCATACTTTACAAAAAAGGGCTAAATGATGCTAATTTTCTTTGTTTTAATTAGAGAGGAACAATCCATACTTTGGGGTGAGGAGATGTTCAATTATCAGTCTGCTCTTTCAGCTGATGTTTCCTCTCTTTGGATGGTAACATCTGTAAACGACTAAAATATAAAACGGCTCAAGTGGGAAAATGAGCAGGACAGCTGTTCCTTTATCTACTGCAGCTAATGAGCTATCTGTTGTGGGCCGTCAGAAACACTGATGGCAGAACTGTCAGCTAATAGCTTTGTTCTTAGAAATCCCACATGCTATCATTGGGTGCTGTTTATCCTTTGCCCACATAATGATGTTTATAATGAACATCACACCTCTATTTCAAGATGTTATCTGACATTATTATCCTGATAAAGTGGGACTGGAGCAGCTGAATGAGCTTTAATGTCCACATTGAAATCTGTTCATCTCGCTCAGATTACTCAGGTGACCCGCGGCCATAATGGATGCTGTGATTTTCACTTTATTGTCAGAAAAGTGTGCTGCAGCAAAAACTGTACTATAGCCGTTATTTATTCAGGAAAGTTTCTCTGGGTGTCCAGTTCTCTCCTGCAGCAACGCCCTGACCACACTTTCACAGTTCAACCACTGAGCAGCCCCATTGGAACACTTGGGGTTAATTGGCCGATCACATCTACAGACTCACAGCTGGGACAGCAACAGGCTTCTATTCATTGTGAATGGGACCTGGTGCTGCCTGCTGACCTACAGGATTTAAAAGGTGCCCAGTGACACTACAGGGAAAAGTGCTTTATACGTTTTAAACTTCATGCAAACGTTGAGAGCTGATTATACTCATAATGCAGCAGAAAAAGAAATTGTCAGTTGCCAGAATAAATATTGGCATAGTACATTTCTTAAAACTTCTGATACATTACATTTGTTCATTGTTATGTAGAAGATACTTTCCAACACTGTGGTTAATGTGTGGTTACGGTCAGGACAAGATCATGTTTGGGCTTAATATATCAGGTTTGGGGGCACGATCCCTGCTTGAAACACAGCGACAGGTTGACATAAAACAACCAATTCTGTTGTTTGTTGCTCCCAACTAGTGGTCTGCAGCTTGGCAGGTGCACTGCCTAGCTGTCACGCCATCCCCTCCACCTCTCGATGACAAAAGCCCCTCTTCCACATCACAAAAACACACGCTAATATCTGACTTTTTAACATAATGGGAAAGATTACAATCAGCATTCTCACCCAGGTCAAATGACTCTGCAGTAGTCTGGGGGTGGGGGCTTTAAGCACCGATACAAAACTAAAATGCCAATCAAGTGATTATTTTTATTTTATATAATTTCAGTGCCTCCATGCCAGCGTTAGCCATGACTGGAGTCGTTATGTTTTCGGGGAGTCCGTCCATATGTACATACATATGTCCTTCTTTCCCATTCTTGCAAACATGATCTCCCAGGAAAGCCTTGAGGGATATTCTTCAAATTTGGCACAAACATCCGGTTAGACTCAAGGACAAACTGATGAGTTTTTGGTGGTCAAAGGTCAAAGTCATTGTGAGCTTGTGTGCATCTCATTCAGTGAAACATGATATCTGAAGAACGCCTTGACGGAATTTCTCCAAATATGGCACAAACATCCACCCTGGAAATCCAGAGTTATCGTGAGAGCACAATTTGAATTTGCTCAGCGAGTCACTCTGGCAATCAGTAATGATGCTCATTACCCATGCCGTTGGAGCCGAGCTGCACCAATCACATCGGTGTATCTGATAAAGGCGGGCCAGAGACGAGCTAAACAGATGACGACAGCGCTGCAACGACGAAGTCCAGAATCAGTCAGTAAACATTGCAAGATGGCTACGGATGAACACCAGTTGTTTAAAACGGCTTTGGCCGCTACAATGAACGAGTTAGACTTGGCTTTTTCTCTAAAAGAGGAACAGAAGACGGCGCTCGAATCTTTCCTTTGCAAGAAGGACGTTTTTGCTGTTTTGCCGACCGGATACGGCAAGAGTCTAATCTACCAGTTAGCTCCGCTGGTAGCTAAGCTCTGGATACGTCATCCTGTGTATTGTTCTGATTGGTCGTAGTGTTATCCAATTGCGTGCAGTGATATTTTCAAATGCATGCTTGGTGCCGCCCCTCGAGTTGGGCCATTTGCATTACTCATAGCCAGACCCTAAATCTTTTTTCCAGGCTAACAAACATCCACTGGGACTCAACAATGAACTGATTAGAATAAAAAAAGTTATTTTAGCCATAGCAGAAGGATTCATGCGCTAATTATGATGATATTTTATATCTAAAATCATAATGTTCTCCTAAAACACTTTTCTGACCGTTATTCAACGTCATATCTCAGGAACAGACATTTGGTCGGATACTGAGTTGGTGACACTAATCTTGGGTGTCCATCTTGAAACTGTGCTGACTGCTGTGCTGCCAAGTGTAAGACTTCTGTGAAGCATCCACGTTTGTGAATATGTGGCGTCTTTGCAGCAACGTCTCATCGGTCATGTGTCCGGACAGACCTGGATGTAAACTGTAACTGTAACTTGACTGGTTCGTGGAGGCATAACCGCGAGCAGTGTGGGTTTTGTGTAGATTAACAGAACAACAAGTCATTGAACAAGTCATTATCCTTGAAGCAATTAGCATCAGAGAGCCAACTAATCAACCTCCTGTTATGAAATCATAATGGACGTGTAGCTTTTACTCTGTAAAGAAACTCCTTCCTGTTTAAATGCTGCCTCATTAACTGAATTACAAGCATCATGAAGGATTAAATAAACACACAGGAGAGCTGTATTTCAAAGTAAAATGACTCTTAAAAGTGGATATAATTGGCGCTGAGTAATTTGATACAAATTGAGAGTGATATTCAGAGCAATATTCAGTCAAGGGTCGGATGATATGCATCTTCATAACAGCAGAATTAATTGCATTTCTGGCGACACAACACTGAGCTCTAATTGGACACATCGTCTCTGTGGTTAAATGCGTTTGTCTGAAAATTGATTGGACTGAAAACAGCTTGTGTTTCTGAATGATACGATGGAGTGATGCATTCAATTAATGAAAGAAAAAAAGGCTCTGGAGCCGTTGGAAAAGAGGAGGCAGATTATTGAATGAAGGAAAAAAATGACATGTAATTAACTGTTGCATTAATATGCCACTCCTAAAGGAGCTGTGAATGAATGAAAAGGCTCATTTATTTAATGCACAATGTGAACCAGTCAAACAACCCGTTCTCTCCATTAAAATGACTCACAACACTATCACGTTTATCTACCCAGGTTTCCAACAACAATGCAGGTCAGAAATAAGCGGGATGAAAACTGACCTTTAAGTTCACAGAGCACACCTGACATGAAAAATGAGGTGGATGAAAAATACGCTCCTAATGAATGGCCCTGTCACATCTGATTCAGTGAAATGCAAGGTGATTAACGGGACCTGCGGACCATAATGCTTTTACAGAGTGGGTGAGAAAAATGAGAGCACTGTTTGATCAGAAACAAAAGGGAAAATGAAAAAGCAAACTCACATGGAAAAAAAGAAAGCACACAGAATAATCCAAATGTGTTATTTTAAAGTTTTTCCATTAACAGTTCAAAAGTTTAACAGTTGGGCTGAGTGTCAAGGTGTGGGCTAGTTTGATTTCTAAAGCTTGCGTATTATTCAGTGTGGTTTGCACAAGTATGAAGGCATACAGAATATACTGTTCATGTTCTCCTATAATTTGTTAATTTGGTTTCAAATCTATTTACAGTACATGGAAACAGGCGGTCTGCCTTGTAAACCCGTCTGGGCAGGGCATCCTGATACTACATCAGAAATCAGACCCACATTCTGAGCAGATTTTTGTTGTTTGACATAATTTAATCTGTCTAAATACCAATGCAGTCAATGTATTCTCATAGAAGGGTTCATATGATATCCTTCGGATTTACACCCCACGAATGATGTTACCTCCTAAACGTACAGTTATGCAATCAACAAAGCAACGGAGCTTAGGTTTAGGCAGTAAAGTGACTGTCATTAGGTTTAGGAAAAGAAACATGGTGAGGACGAACCTTAAATTGATTCACATGGGTCCGAGCACGTGACTCCAGGGGAAAGTCCTTTTTGGTGACCAATTCACCACCCCAATCTGCCTCCTTACAAGCGCTTCGGACTGCTTCCTTGTTTACTCCTGTCATTGGTCATGTGATTGCAGTCTTTCAAAATATGTGGGATATGTATGAACTTGGGTGCATTTTCAAAATTTTCACAACAAGGTCTGTGGATTATCATAAGTATATGGGTCATGATTTCTGGAAAGAGACTTGAAGAGACTGAATGTATTTTTTTGCGCCTTGAGCTCCACAAGCCAAGTGTCATCTAGTTCCATTATATCTGATGTCTCCAACACTTGACAACTCATACCAAAGACTGATAAACAGCACCACAGGTAAAGGCCCATTTATGCTCCCTTTATGTACGAAAATGTATACGTCCGTTTCAAACGATGTTACTGTCACTGCCCACATACTTCCATGCATCCTTTACGTTGGCATGGATGTGTCATGTCTCGGTTTAGTATCTGTTTATGTTTCATGTTCTGCATTTCCTGTTTTATTTTGAAGATCACTCACCCCTGTCTCTGTTTCAGGTTTGTGTCCTGTCCCTTCCCCCCGTCATGTGCGCACCTGCCCCTGATTGTGTCTCCCCACACGTGTCTCCAATCACTCCCCATTACCTCTTGTATTTTACCTCTTGTCTCACTCTGTCTCGTCGCCAGTTCGTTGAATTTCATGTCACGTTCCAGCATTGTTCCTGTCTTGCTCTCTAGTTCTTTTTTGATCCTGTTTGTTTATCAACCTTGCCTTTTGCCTCTCGTTTTTGGATACCTCTGCCTCGTCTGACTGCCCTCCTGTGTACCGTACCTGGTCTGTTATTAAACAACGTTTTTTTTGGGAAACCCTCATCTTAGAGTCTTGCATTTGGGTCCTGTCTCTGGTTTTGTTCATGACAGAACGAACTGGCCATTGATGGACCCAGCAGACTCCGACTCCGTGCGCAAAGCCCTCCAGGCGCAGGGCCAGCGGCTCGCCCAGCAGGACGAGCAGCTCAGTGCTCTGTCTCTAAGTTTGAGAGAACTGTCAGAGCGACAGGACTCACTAATAAGGAATTTGGGCTCACAGTTAAATGTATTGATGCAGGCGCTGCAGAGAGGGGAGACTGGAGCCACTGTCTCTGACACCACCACGGTGCCGCTTCCGGACGCGCCAGCCTCCACGCAGTCTCCTGACGCGTCACCGGCAGCCTTCTCACAGCTCTCTCGTCCGGAGAAGTTCTCTGGGGACTCGGGAGACATCAGGCCATTCATCACGCAGTGTGAGTTACATTTTGAACTGCAAGCAGCGGCCTTTCCCACAGAGCGAGCGAAGATTGCATTTATTATCTCGCATCTGACCGGCCGCGCTGAGGCGTGGGCCACCGCTGAATGGAGCCGCAATTCAGCCACCTGTTACTCACTGGCTGCGTTTGTCAAAACTTTTGAGCAAGTTTTTCAGCATACAGCCCCAGGCCGTGAGGCAGCACGAACTCTCGTCACACTGAGGCAAGGTAAACGCAGGGTGTCAGATTACGCCATCGAGTTCCGCACACTCGCGGCTGAGAGTGAATGGAACAATAATGCATTAATGGACACATTTTTTCAAGGTCTTTCTGACAGTGTTAAAGACCATTTGGTCCCTTTAGACCTTCCGGGGGACCTGGACACGCTTATTTCCCTCGTTATCAAGATCGACAAGAGACTGGTGGAGCGAGAGATCGGGTCCTCCATGGGCGCCTCCCCACCGCGCGCATGGAGGACCCGATCTACAGACCGACCAAGCCACGTCAGACAGCCAGCCGTCAATTTGATCCCACCTACCGCCGGCATGGAGGAACCCATGCAGTTGGGCAGAACTCGGCTCTCCCCTGAGGAACGTCATCGCAGGTTGAGAGATGGAAGGTGTTTCTACTGTGGACAGCTGGGCCATTCCGTGAGTAACTGCCACGTCAAGGGTGCCACTTCCAGCATTAAAGGGCGGGTAGCGGTGAGTCAGAACTTGGTCATTAATAATCCTGCTCATGTTCTACCCAAAATTGAACTATGCTCTGCCAACTACTCCCTTGAACTGCCTGTATTTATTGATTCCGGTTCAGACGCTAATCTCATGAACTCTCTCCTTGTTAGGAAGCTCCGTCTAAGAACCTTTCGTCTGAACCGCCCCTTCGGAGTTAATGCTGTGGATGGCAGCTTTTTGGGCAACGTAACTCACCGCACTCAGTCCCTAAGGCTAAGTTTTCCAGACTCTCACTCTGAGCTAATTAGTTTTCATGTCTTTGCCTCCATGAACCATGACCTTATTTTAGGGCACCCTTGGCTTAAGATACACAATCCTCAGTTTGATTGGCCCTCTGGACAGGTTGTTTCCTGGGGAAGCAACTGCTCCCTTAGCTGTCTCAAGCACCCATGTAATGTTAAAGCTCCTATCCAGACCAAAAATCTTCAATCTCCCTCCGAAGATCCAGACCTCTCATCTGTTCCCACCTGCTATCATGATCTTAAGGAGGTATTTTCCAAAGCCAAAGCCAAGTCTCTGCCCCCCCATAGACCTTATGACTGTGCTATTGACCTGCTGCCAGGATCAACACCCCCTAGGGGGAGACTGTACTCTCTTTCAGCTCCTGAACAAAAAGCCATGAAGGAGTATGTGGAGGAATCTCTCGCAGGAGGCATCATCCGCCCCTCCTCATCGCCAGCAGGAGCAGGATTTTTCTTCGTGGAGAAAAAAGATAAGTCCCTTCGGCCCTGTATTGATTATAGGTGGATCAACGACATCACAGTTAAGAACAGGTACCCCCTCCCTCTTATGTCAACTGCTTTTGAACTCCTGGATGGAGCCAAAATATTCACCAAGCTTGACTTAAGAAACGCTTACCACCTGGTCAGAATAAGGGAGGGGGACGAGTGGAAAACGGCATTCAATACAGATACAGGGCATTATGAATACCTTGTAATGCCTTTTGGACTTACTAATGCTCCAAGTGTCTTTCAAAACCTTGTAAATGATGTACTCAGGGACATGCTCAATGTTTATGTTTTTGTCTATTTGGATGACATTCTGATTTTTTCCCCAGATGAGGAAACTCATACCTGCCATGTTCGTGCTGTGCTTCAGCTGTTGCTGGAGAATGAGCTTTATGTTAAGGCAGAAAAATGTGAGTTTCACAAATCCTCAGTTTCTTTTCTGGGGTTTGTGCTTGCTGAGGGGGAGATAAAGATGGATCCAGGGAAGGTGACAGCAGTGGCTAATTGGCCCACTCCCATGTCACGCAAAGAGGTCCAAAGGTTTCTAGGTTTTGCCAATTTTTACAGAAAGTTCATTAGAAACTTTAGCTCACTGGCTTCACCTTTGCATAACCTGACTTCTCCTCACCAACCTTTTGTGTGGGATTCTGATTGTGATTCTGCATTTCAGAGACTAAAAAAGAGCTTCACTTCAGCCCCCATCCTCATTCTTCCGGACCGCAGCCAGCAGTTCATTGTGGAGGTTGATGCCTCAGATGTCGGGGTAGGAGCTGTCCTCTCTCAGAAAAGCCTCAGAGATGGGAAGCTGCATCCTTGTGCTTTCCTCTCCAGGAAGCTCTCCCCGGCAGAGAATAATTACGACATTGGTGATCGGGAACTGCTGGCAGTCAAAGTGGCTCTGGAAGAGTGGAGGCACTGGCTGGAGGGAGCTCAGTGTCCGTTCATGGTATGGACTGATCACAAAAATCTAGAATACCTGAAAACTGCTAAAAGGTTGAATGCGAGGCAAGCTAGGTGGGCACTGTTTTTCAACAGATTTGATTTTGTTTTGTCTTACCGTCCTGGCTCAAAAAATGTTAAACCTGATGCCTTATCACGCATATTCTCTGATAAATCAGTGTCTGAGCCTAAAACAATCTTACCCATGTCATGCTTTGTTTCGGCCTTAACGTGGGAAATTGAAGCTAAGGTTAAGGAAGCCATTAACAACCTTGAGGTTCCCCAGGATTGTCCTGATGACAGACTCTTTGTAGTTCCCCACTTGAGGGGGGACGTTATTCATTGGGCCCACACTAACAAAGCCGTCTGCCACCCTGGCATTGCTAAGACTCAGTTTGTAGTTGAACAGCGATTCTGGTGGCCTAATCTCAGGAAGGACATCTCTGAGTATGTTAATGCATGCCATGTTTGTGCCGCTAACAAGCCTTCTTACCAGAGACCCCCTGGAGAATTACAACCCTTGCCAATACCTCTACGCCCCTGGTCTGACATTTCGCTGGACTTTGTTACGGGGCTGCCTCCCTCAGAAGGTAACACTGCAGTCCTGACTGTTGTTGACAGATTTTCTAAAATGGTGCATTTCATTGCATTACCCAAGCTTCCCTCAGCCAAAGAAACGGCTGAGGTCATGATTAATCATGTGTTTAGAATCCATGGATTTCCCAGGAACGTGGTGTCGGACAGAGGCCCTCAGTTTGTGTCTCAATTCTGGAGGGAATTCTGTAACCAGCTAGGAGCTACAGTCAGCCTGTCCTCCGGATTCCATCCCCAAACCAATGGACAGTCTGAGAGACTCAACCAAGAGCTGGAGACTGGTCTCCGGTGTCTCGCGTCCCAGAACCCAGGAACCTGGTCTCAGAAAATAATTTGGGTGGAGTATGCCCATAACTCACTTCCCTCTTCATCCACTGGTCTGTCAC
The DNA here is from genome assembly GCF_041903045.1 of Epinephelus lanceolatus. Classification (NCBI taxonomy): domain Eukaryota; kingdom Metazoa; phylum Chordata; class Actinopteri; order Perciformes; family Serranidae; genus Epinephelus; species Epinephelus lanceolatus. The sequence goes on along the minus strand of NC_135746.1, from coordinate 9,938,985 downwards.
CTTTTCACATCGTTCATGGTTACCAACCCTCTCTGTTTCCTGCCTTAGCCCCTGATTCTTCCGTCCCATCGGCATTGGCCTTGGTGAGTCGCTGCAGGAGGACCTGGGAGCGAGCCCGTCGGATGTTGCTCCGCCAATCCAGGAGTTATAAGACTGCAGCAGATCGTAAGAGGGCTCCGGCTCCGGACTACAAGGTTGGACAGCAGGTGTGGCTCTCCACAAAGCATCTCCCGCTCCGGGTGGAATCTAGGAAGCTTGCTCCCAGGTTCGTTGGACCCTTCCCCATCTCCAAGGTGATCAACCCGGTCACTGTCAAGCTCAAGCTTCCAAGGTCTAGCGGGTCCATTCTGCATTTCACGTCAGTCTGCTCAAACCAGCCAAAGAGTCTCCACTGGTCCCTCCTTCCAGACCCCCTCCTCCCCCCCGGTTTGTGGATGGGGGCCCTGTCTTCACGGTGAGGAAACTCTTGTCAGCTCGTCGTCGTGGTCGGGGGATGCAGTATTTGGTGGACTGGGAGGGATATGGTCCTGAGGAACGTTCTTGGATTCCCTCCAGGTTTATTGTGGACCCCACTCTCATCCAGGATTTCCATGCCTCTCATCCTGAAGCTCCAGGGACCTCGGGAGCTGGCCCTTGAGGAGGGGGTACTGTCATGTCTCGGTTTAGTATCTGTTTATGTTTCATGTTCTGCATTTCCTGTTTTATTTTGAAGATCACTCACCCCTGTCTCTGTTTCAGGTTTGTGTCCTGTCCCTTCCCCCCGTCATGTGCGCACCTGCCCCTGATTGTGTCTCCCCACACGTGTCTCCAATCACTCCCCATTACCTCTTGTATTTTACCTCTTGTCTCACTCTGTCTCGTCGCCAGTTCGTTGAATTTCATGTCACGTTCCAGCATTGTTCCTGTCTTGCTCTCTAGTTCTTTTTTGATCCTGTTTGTTTATCGACCTTGCCTTTTGCCTCTCGTTTTTGGATACCTCTGCCTCATCTGACTGCCCTCCTGTGTACCGTACCCGGTCTGTTATTAAACAACGTTTTTTTTGGGAAACCCTCATCTTAGAGTCTTGCATTTGGGTCCTGTCTCTGGTTTTGTTCATGACAGGATGTTAACCAATCGGCCCTGGGAGCGGAGCGGAGCCGGGAGGGTGGGGGGGCTCGAGAGGGAGACCCAAGCTACGGGAGTATGTGCGGCGCCTCCATGTTTGAGACGGGAGCGGGCGGCGGGAGGTTGGACACTCCCAGAGAGGGGAGAGGGAGAAATATAACAAAATAAGATGAAATAGGAAAAAGCTGTCTCCCTCTTTTATTTTATTTTCAGCGTTTAAGGCGAAAAAGTTCCGCCATTGTTATTTCTTCTTTGTGTCTCACTAGAGCTATGTATCAGTGGTACGGCTCCGTTTGGCCCGTATCCATAAGCTTTATGGAAACGTGCAGAAATACGGACAAAATGAACGCGGAGCACGGACAGAAGGCTCCATCCGTATCCGTATTTAACGTTGAGCATAAAGGAGCTTTAAGAGGAACAATATGTAGTATATTTTTGATTTTGGAGTGAACTGTATCTTGAAGATGAATATAGAAATGTTTTTATATGTTTTTATATTTTATATTTTTTAAAATTATGACTTACACAAACTTTATTACTTTATTGAGCTGACCTGAGGTTAACACCGTTCAGAACATGCATCTCCTGGGGAAAGTCCCAGGGGTAAAGTCTGTAAAGTTTTTGTGACCCATCCACCACCCTACCCTGCCTCCTTATAGACGGCTCAGAACAGCTTCCTTGTTTGCTTCCATCAGCCCACTGGTCACGTGATTGCAGCCTTCTAAAATACACGAGTTATGCACGAAGTACTGGCTTATTATTATGGGGGACAGCCCGTAATAGTGCCCCACCATAAATTGGTTTTAATTCATACATGTTCAAATCAGAAATGGATTCCAAAAAAGAAAAGAGATTGAAGAAGAAGAAGAAGAGTTAATTGACAGGGTCAGCTACTGTAAGAGACAGCATGAGGCTTTGGGCTTGACTTAAAGCCTGTTTGGTATGTCTACAAGGTTTATTTCTATTATTCAATGTGTTCTTCCAATAGGTTTGATGGTGTGATTTGGTGACCTGTCTCTGACTCAACAAAATAATTAGGCAGGCCTCCAAAAGAACAGGCAGCTACATCACTTCCTCCCGTAGCGACTGCATCCTACACTGTACCTTTTGTTTGTTTTCTTCCTCCTGACTTTCCTGCACAGCCGTCAGTGTGTGGAGTCTCAGTCTGTGGTGAAGTGTGAGTGGAGAAGGATCTGATTGTAAAAGTCAGAAATGGCTTTCTCTCCAGTAAACACACACACACACACACACAGCTCGTAAATGCACAGCATCAAAAGTTATATTGATGAAGACCGGAGGTGACAAGCTGCAGAGGAAGAAAAGTGGTGCTGTTAAGTCACTTGAACACGGGCAGTTGGTTTTCATTGTCCCCTCTTCTTTTTTATTCTTCCTCTTATTTCTCCTAAAACACCAACGGAGGGAGGACGGCAATGAAGAGAGGAAGGAAGACGACATGTTTTATCTCCGCGAGTAAATCCTTTAACTTAATGAAACTGCAGGAAAGGGTGAAGACAGCTGCTTTTAAATGAGACAGTTTATTTCTCCAGTCACTGTCAGGATAAAGACTTCTCCTCAATGTCCTCACATGTTTGGTTTATCCAACACGACATCAAAAGGAACATATCTGTGCTGGTAAAGTTTGGATGTGATGACCACTGCATGTGTTCACTTCTGTTCTATTTCAACAGAGCAGCAGTGACGTTAGTCTCTGCAGTGGAGGACACAGTGTGAAAACTGTCCTCTCAGCAGGTGATTTCACTTATTAGTTCCTCTCTGAGTGCTAATCAGTGAAATCACCTGCTACCATCTGTTGCTCAATAACCTCTGAACAGGCCTGTGCTGATCGTCTCAGCGGACTTTATCCTTCCTTGATCCACATACTGCTGTCACAGCAGCAAGTGATTCATGTTTTCAAGACCTGTTTAACCTTTACGAAAAAGACAAAGTGACAGAGAATGGATTCTAGTCTAAAATTACGCGTTAGTTTGTATCACATAAAACTAGACCAAACCATATTTTTTCTTGTGCCACATTAAAATGTGCTACAGTGAAATCCATCCACGAAATGTCATTCTAGTGTAGGGATCAGCAACCTTATGCTCACATGCCACCACTGACACACCGTAGCCCAACTAATGGCACACTACCAATAAGTATGCAAGAGTTTTTGGAAATGTTCATTTGCCAGGTCTCTCACACATTCATGTATTTGTGTCGGCCCGTCACGATAATTAACATCTTAGGCCCAATCCCACTACCCCCCCCCCCTTGGCCCTACCCCTAGCCCTTGCCCACTACCCGTTGGCCCCCAAAATAAAGCAACGAGGGGTAGGGGTTGAAATCTTTCCTTAGGATTTCAGGCACCACTCACTACATCAACGCGTTGGTTACGTTCACGCATACGTATCTATTTTAAATAGGAAGCTGCGAGTCATCCACATTTCCAACTGGCATCTACAATGGAGTCTCATTCATCCTACTGATCGCGTTTGCCGCATTCATCATGCTTCGTTTGATGAACGACAGACGACAGGGGACTTCTGCTAGCTAGCTAACCAGCTAACATTACGAGGCAGCATAGTTATACTAGCTGGCGTGTTATCGTAATGTGAAAAATCCAACAATTTTGCAGAACAGGACAGATGACAGACACCAGATAGTGCGAGCTAGCTAGCTAGCTAACAAGCAACCTGACGACGGTAACGTTAGCTATGTATGAGCTTTTTTCCCCTTCTTTTGCTCAGTGGTAGCCATGGCGATGTCTAACCCTCGCTGGCAAGTCAGCATCTGAAATCCCTCGCTCCAAAGGGCTAGTTTCATACCCACCACGCCTCGTTATGTCCCCTACCCCTACACGCAAAAAGGAATTGGGACACCACTACCCCTCGCGGGAACACGCAGATGTAGGGGTAGGGTCAAGGGGGGTATTGGTACGGGCCCTTAATTTCACTGAAGAAAAGTACTCAAAATACACTTTTGTTTTCACAGGAAATGTACTGTTTGCATACAGTCTCTTTCCAAATAAATACATCGGTACCGCAAACTGACATTTTTTTCTTCAACAACACACACACATGGTTGGGCTTAGGAAAAAAGAATAGGGTTTGGCTTTATAATCTTACGAGATGCGAATACCGGCCTCCTGGGTGAAAGTCAGTGGTTGTTGGACCCATCCACCACCCCTCCTGCCCCCTTAACTTATGTTGCTGTCCTGCCCCATATCCCCCTGATGCCGCCAGGCGCTGCTACACAGTAATGTCGACCGGCTGTGTATCATGGCAATGTGAAAGGACAGCATTTCTTCGAGAGTGTCTGACGCCAGAAGTCACTGACCAAGCGCCGGGTTCAACAACTTTGGAGTGAGACTGGGTTGGTGATTCGGATGTGCTCCAAAATTGAATTGGTTTTCTTGGCCCACGCTACACCCTTCTAGCCTGGTGAAACCATCCTGATCTCGCGAGCTCATATTCTATTTTGCTCCACAGATCAGTCTGGCCATGGAGTCGTAAACGCGAATTCTTTTTGGCTTACTGGGCCAATCACAACTGTTTATTACTTTGGGACAGGTTATTTTAAATCATGTCATCAGAATAGGAGGAACAAGGAGCGGAGTGAATACATTTCGTAAACAACAAACATGGCTACTGATTTTGAAACTGCTACGGTAAATGTGTTGAATGAACTGGAATGTACATTTTCTTTAAAAGCAGAACAAACGGCTGCACTGAAAGTTTTTATTGAAAAAACGGATGCGTTTGCTTTCCTTCCTATGGGGTTTGGTAAAAGTTTAATTTACCAACTGGCTCCGTTGATCGGGAAAAAGATGGGACTCAGTGAAAACCCAGTGGCTATTGTTGTTTCTCTGCTAGTTGCTCTCATGGAGGAGCAGGTCAGGGAAGTGACCAAGCTGGGAATCACAGCCACGCAACTCGGAGTCCACAGTGAGGAGGAAATCCGCAAAGACGGCAACACTCTTTCCCAGACATCATCACAGCCCATCTCCGCTGCAGCTTGCTGGTCTGTTTACAGTGGCGTTGTGCTAGCCTACGTCACATGTTTCGTTTACTCTGATTGGTTTTCAGTCTTTCCAATTGCGTGAAGGGGCACTTTGAGTGACAGCCGTTGGTACCGCCCCTCGGGAATAGAGGAAATGTACACTCTGTGTCCAGACCCATTCGCGTTTTGTGATTTGGGTCTGGCAATGCCAGGCTAACACCCTTCTAGCATGTTTCATGAAAATCGGGTAAGTAACAAACTGAGATGAACACAGGTAATAAACTAAATTAGCTTCCTCTGGTTTAGACTGTTCCTTCCCTGAAAGCTTAGAGTTAGTGTCCTAAGTTCTGCAAAGTTAAATTCAAGGTGGTTCTGCTGAATCCATTAAAGGTCATTGGTGATGATGCAAAAACAATTACCATTTTTGTAGAGTTTTAGGACAGTTTCAAGAGCAGTGTACCTTTTAAAACATCACTAGACCTCCTCCTGCATTTGGAGAACTTTTTTAACAGTTTTGTTCATTTTGGACTCAAAGGTCAGGACTTTTAAGAATGATTCCTGTTAGCCAGCTGGGCACATTCACATGTGGTCATGCACATTCGCTTCAACCCACGAGCAGATCTACTGATTGCAGCGAGTTTGTTTTTAACTTTCTGGACCAGAGAATAACTGTATCACTGAAAAATAACCTGAAATATTTAAAAGGACAAACTATTGAGCTGCAGTTCCTGATGGAAATAAATGGTCTGTCAGCAGGTAAAAGAAATCATCATCAGTCTCACCTGAGCCCCATCAATCACCTGAGAGAGAGTGGGTGGTGTATAACAACTGATTCATTTAAATCTTCACAGTGTGACAACTTTAAGTAACCCTGAGCAGAAGAATCAACACCTGTCTGCGACACACACTCGTCCCCTCACTCTCTGTTTTCCTGACAGGACAGGATTTAAAACTTGTGAGGTCAAAGTGATATGAGCTCAGGTGCCAACTGGTGCAGTGTGGTGCTCAAAGTGCTCCATAAACAGGGCAGGAATATCGGTTTATTTAATGAAAGCACACAGGTGTTTACCTTACAGTCTTTATTTGGTTACAGATCTGCCAACCTGATGATAAATCCTTTTTAGTCCAGGCTGGATTCACTGCAGGACTGAGATGTATTAACAGCGTCACAGGCTTTAAATATGCTCCAGAATATGTTAAGTTGAGTTGATGATGATGGTAGTATACACTGGACACATCGCACTGCAACTCACCAACAGGCCACACAAAGTCATTAAAACTGTCACTGAAAGATCTGTACTTCCTCCACCTCTGCATCAGTTTATAATCATGTGTGGACAGCCAATAATTAAAGTTGATTTCTCACCTGAAGAGCCGATCTCCAGAGCTATGACTCACTAGGCAATATCTTTTTGGCCATCGTCTTTACAATGACAAGATTGTGGGTCGTTTAGCTTTGGATAGTTCTTGACCTCAACAACTAATCTTTTCTCATCCATTGTTTGGCACACATGAGACACAGCAACAGCTACAGAGCTCTCTTTATACATCCATGGTGAGGAGAGGAGCTGCTACAGGAGATGGTATGGACCAGCAGAGTGTGAGTGGAGGGCAAAATGCATTAAATGCCAGTGGCAGTGAGGCTGGAAATAAGACGGTGGCACGAGGTGCTGTGGGGTGGCACCTGTCCTTGGGCCTATGCTGTTTGCCCTTTATATGTTTCCATTAGGTGACATCATTCGCCAGTTCGAGGGCATTTCCTATCACCTTTATGCTAATGACATTCAGTTGTACTGTTCTTTTAAACCTGATGAGGTCCATTGTCCATTTTGTTGGGTTGTCTTGAATCCATTTAACTTTGGATGCCCGACAATTTCTTTCAGCTTCACAGTGATAAAACAGAAGCCCTTATTGTGGCACCAGATGGATGGATACCAACTGTTAAGTCACATATCGGATCACTCAGTACTTGTGTTCAACCTAAACTCCAAACACTGTCTCTAGATCAACATGTCAGCCAAATATCACGATCGTGCTTCTCTGAACTTAGGAAGATTGCCAGATTAAGATCATTGACCAAGGCAGAATTAGAAATGATAATTCATGCTTTCATCAGTTCCCGCTTAGACTTCTCTAAGGCACTCTTCACTTGCATGAACGCATCATCCATTAACCGCCTCCAAACTATCCAAAATGCAGCTGCCCGCCTTCTCACCAAAACCAATAGAAGATTCCATGTTACTCCAATTCTTTCCTCCTTACACTGGCTGCCAGTCCAATTCTGGGTCTATTTTAAGGCGCTACATGGCCAAGCCCCTGACTATGTATGTAGCCTTCTGCAACTCTATAACACCATTCGGACACTCAGATCCTCAGAAAAGTTACTTCTGTCAGTCCCTCGCACTCACTTTGTGACTCGTGGTGATTGTGCTTTCCAGACTATAGCGCCTAAATTGTGGAATGCCCTCCCCTTTTCTTTGAGGTCAGCAGCGTTATATGACACATTTAGAGAACGTCTTAACACTTTATTATTCAGACAAGCTTTTAGTTAACTTATTCTACATTACTATGTGTTTTAATGACACATTATTGTTTGTTATAACGGTCTGTGATCTATCTGTCTCTGTGATGTGATTGTTTTGTTGCTTGCTTCAAGTATTTTATATTTTTGCTTTTTTATGTTTTTATATGTTATTGTTTTGTAACTATCTGCTTGCCTTGTTCTGTTTTGTTCTTTATTTTTATTGGAAAGCACTTTGTGACTTGGTTGTCTGTGAAGGGTGCTCTACAAATAAACTTTACTTACTTACGTACTTACTTACCTTCAGGAGCTCTGTCCCGCAGGTGAGGGGTTGTACACTGAAAGTAATATGGGCAGATTTTTCAATGCGCTGTGCTTGCTGCCAGTTTGTTTTGGCCTTGACGCCAAGAACTCTTACACAGACAGCATTTCCTACATAAAAACACTCAATAGTTTGGTGCACAGTCAGCAGTGAAATGAGAATCTAGACTTACTGGGGTCCTTAACATCAGGGACACGTGGCCGTATTCGAGTACAGTTGACCCCAGAGTCCAGCTTATTTGTCTGAGCACTATGTACCATATCCGGGCATGACACACTGATCCATCCTTGAGTCACTTTGAAAAAGCAGTCTGAAGTACAGTTCAAGTACAAGACATTTTTTAACAGTTATAAAACAGTCTCAATTTAATACTGATGCCTCTGTATCAGATGGAGGCACAGCTCGCTGCAGACAGACCCAGATCTGTGTAAAGTAGCATGAAATGGAAAACCTTAACTACAAGATGCCAGAGTACATTTTTAAAAAAGCATCAAAATAGAGCTTGTTCATAAAAATAAAAAAAAATAAAAAAAAGTTTATGTTCATGTGTTAATGTTTTGGTAATTAGTCATATAGGTTCCAGACTTTAGACATATGAAAAAATAAAGTAAAAATTAAAATTAACATATTTTTGCGGTGCAGTTGTTTCTCACACACACACACACACACACACACACACACACACACACATACACGTTAACCTCACTTACAGTGGACTGTCGGTCTAAGTTGCCAGCAGGGGACTTGTGTTTCCAGTCATTTTGAAAAAACAAAAATAGAATAGAAAATTTTCTTTAAAGGTATTTTACCACATTATTACTTAAAATGTGTGGGGTTTTTTTTAAATCTTTTTTGAAAAAAAAAAAAATTGCCAAGAAGGGACCTGAGCTCTTGAGCTATGTCACACACACACACACACACACACACACTGATTCAATATCTGTACTTTATAAAGTAGTATAATCTTAGATAAGCTCTTATCCACACTTTCACCATCTGTCTGATCTAAGAGACAAACACTCGAGACACGTCCATGCTCAACACACACTTGAACATTTCAGTAAATTACAATGTATCTAAAATATGTCCGACCACAGATCTGAATCATAAACATCTACAAGAACCATCTGTGCCGCCATTTTAAAAAGGATCTTCATTTACTTGGAGACGATGGATGTTCCAGCATGTTCTCACAGGCTGTTGGCTCTGTGTACCTGGAGCTGTACTTGTAAGGGGATGTTTATTTGCACCTCAGCTCAAACTGGGAGTTGTTGTGAAGGAGAAAAGTGGAGTTAAATATCAGGTGTGACGAGGTGATTTTTATAATTAGCTGTACAAAGCAACCACGAACACAGTTACCTCAGTGAGTGGAGCTCTGACTTAAATTTGGCCTCTTTCTTGATACTCAGCCTCCAGCATTTCTGTAATGTGCTGCTCTGTGGGACTTCATGAGTCTCTCAACACCACATAGTAGATTTTTCAGATTACAGTTTAAACTTTAGTAAATTGAACATTTAGATGATATTTTTTGTTAAATCAAAAAATCTTTAGTTTCAGCAGTGGCGTCTCAGAGAAACGTCAAGCTTGAACATAAAAGTGTGACTCACGGCAGACATGTTAAGATAATAGTTTAGTGAGTCAGACGGCAGGCGAGGGTCAGAACAGGCAAACTCAGTTAAAGAGGTTCAACAGAGAATCATCTGTCTGTGGGCAACACAAAGGCTGGAGAGGAGCAGACGTAAGCAAGGTAATCTGGTGAAGTGTGGGTCGAAATGGGCCGGGATATGTGACATGAGACTAGCGAGGGAAATGTGGAACAGGTGAGCACGTAGGCGGGGAAGGTTTCTGTTTCTGTCCTCACGGTGTGCCGGTGTCAGACGGTGGGTCACCGCTGCTGCTGGCTGTATGTGCTGATGCCCCGCCCACACACACACACATTCTCACTGACTGATGAATTGGCACTGGTTATTTATATTATTGTGGCGTATTGATTATGAATACAGTCCATCTGATGCTGGTTTTGTTTCATCACTGTAGCCAGTATCTCACTATCACTATCCTCATTCAGATTTTAAGAAGCTACAAATTATATTCAGCCACAAAATAAGTCTGAAAAGCTGCAAATCAAAACTGAAGTTGTTGACTAGAGATGATACACCATCTCATTGTGGTCACTTCCTGTCAACGTTACAGATCAGAAGTACAGAGAGTTGTTGACTAGAGATGATACGCCGTCTCATGGTGGTCACTTCCTGTCAACGTTACAGATCAGAAGCACAGAGAGTTGTTGACTAGAGATGATACTCCGTCTCATGGTGGTCACTTCCTGTCAACGTTACAGATCAGAAGGACAGAGAGTTGTTGACTAGAGATGATACGCCATCTCATGGTGGTCACTTCCTGTCAACGTTACAGATCAGAAGTACAGAGAGTTGTTGACTAGACATGATACTCCATCTCATGGTGGTCACTTCCTGTGAACCAGCAGCTTTTTACAGCATTGCAGAACGGAGCGTTCACAGCGTTCTCTTCGCAAATCTTTGGTCTGAACTGGACTTTACAAAAAGATGTTTAGGGCAGCCTGTATGAAGCCTGACAGCCAAAACCGCTGCAGGTGGACAGTCAGAGGACTCTTCAGAGTGATTTTAGTAAAGACAAAGTAAAACTGTTCAGAGGGGAGAGCGGAAATAGGATACTGAAAAGTGAGCGAAATATGACGACGTGGAAATTGAGGTAAAAATTGAATTGAAAGTATGCTTTTATGAGCAGAATAAAAGCCCATTTGATGTGAGCATGTCTGAAAACCTGTATATCTACATGTGAACATGAAGTATTTACTGACAAGTGTGAAAAGGCTTCTTTGCTTCTCGCCATCCCTCCATCCGGCTCTCTTCTGTCTCTGTCCATCATTTCACCCATCAGTCTGTGGCTGTCAAGAGCTGTTAAATAACGTGCAAACACACACACATATTCACACATGTAACAGACACTCTACAAACACACAGACATAAAACACACACGTAAGAACGAACACATACACACCTTGGAAACATGTTGCTTGTCTCACAACATGTTTTATCAGCACAATCATTGACTGTGTCACAGCAGGGACACAATGACCCATAATGCACTGGGACAAGTTGGTTGAGTGTGTTCAGAAATAAAACTCATCAGTGATCACAAAAAATCATCCAAGAGAAGTCACAAGAACAAAACTCAGTGTTTTTATGTCGAAAGCTTTAAAACGATTAATACATTTTTTTTTTAAATAGTACAGAAAACCCCCCAGAAAAGATTGAATCATTTGGGACGTAAGCTTCACATATCTGATGTAAAATCAGAATCAAATTGCAAATATTTCTTTTTTCGAAAATTTTCTGAAAACACAGATACAAGTGGAGAACATGTGGTTGCTTAATATACTAATGTAGGTGTAATTCTATATGCATAGACAGAGATGGGGGACATAATGGATTCATTGCAATGCCAATAATCGATTATCTAAATGTTTATTAATAACTGATGCTGAGGGAACAAAAGAGGTGGAACTCAACAGCTAGGTCAGTGCAGCACCCGGACAGTCTACAGCATGGACACGCTGGAGTTCACTCGTAATTCGTCTTCACAAAAGGCAGCAGTTGCAAACGTGAAGTGTATTGTGAATATTTCTTTCTGCCATCACTCAGAGATGAATGTTAACAAGACAGAGCAACGATCAGTGATAAGAAACGAGACCAGCGACAACGCAAATTGACATCCTTCAACAACACACGTGGTTCCGTTTTTCCAACACGTGCACACGGTTAGGTTTAGGAAAAAAAGGTTTGGCTTTAAAATCTTACAGGAAGTGAACATCGGCCCCCAGGTGGAAGCTGGTGGTTGTTGGACCCATCAACCACTCCCACCTGCATTACTTCAGCTACCTCAACTTTCGTTATTGTCCTGCAACGTTAACCCCTGACGCTGCCGGGCACCATTATTCAATCACGGCGACCAGCTGCATATCATGCCGATGTGAAAGGACAGCTTTTTCGTTGGTGTCCGACGCCAGAAGTCACTGACCAAGTGCCGGAATGGTGAGATCCAGTCAGTCAAGAAGTTGTGGTTAGGTTTAGGCAATAAAACTTTAGGTTATTTACATAACCCCAGTTCTCTTTCATAATATTCGTTTCGATGTCTCACTATGGGATGCACGCCTCGCTGCAGACCTCAGAAACATTAATCTCATTATGCCAATTCTGATTGGCTGGTGAACGTGTTCATCCGTACCTTAAATAGCTGCTGCGGATGACACAGTCTCATTCAAACACCTCTTCTCACTCGGAGCATATCTCGCGTCAGGAGCTAGCTAGCTTAACCGTCCACAGACGAATCTTATTTAGCTTCCGTTGCCGGGTGCTAGCTAGCTTTGGATTTGCTTCTTTTTTCCAATCACACCAGATCGGATTTGGTGTTTTCCTCGCCCTCCACGGCTTGGTCATCGTTTCTCGGCTCCTCACCACGATAGCTTTAGCTTTGTTGAGCGTTAGCATTCCAGCTAATCCCTCGACTTCTTCACAGTTGGCACACCAGGTAACTGCCTCGATTCCCTGCCAGCACACCAGCTCGCGAGGAATGGAGGCCAAAATTCCTCACACCAGAGGTGTTGGAGACTCCGGGGCCCGTCCCTGTTGCTGTGGAAATAAGATTTCAAGCAAAGACACACACAAGGTATCGATGTTCCCGGCTCGTGTCAAGACTGCGCTGTGTTCACCGTCAAAAGCCTCCGCAGACAGCTAGCCCGCCAAGCTAGCATGTCTGGACGTGACCCCTACCTCCCCACCAGCGACCACCCGGTTCAAAGCGGAGGGGAGAGGGAAGTCACTGCGGAGGTGATACCGGCAGTTAAAGTCAGCTGAGGCTCACAGCTGGACATGGCTCCACCGATATCAGCTAAACTGAGCCATCAGGTAAAATGAGCTATTTACGGTTTGTGCCTCCTACCTTTTTAAATTTCAACAGCCAATGGCTGCACATGATTTCAAATTGTTGTTACAACTGTATTTGACAAAAAACAATTGAATTGATTGGGCTATGGTTGCTGTGGTGGGTGGGGCAATGCTTTACATCCAGCCTGCTGAGGAGAACTGTGAGGTGAGTGGCCTGGCAGACAATTTTCTCCTGAAAATGATGAGGTTGATAAATCAGTTAAAAAAACAGCCATACATCTAGATGAGTGGCGTCTAGAGTTAAAAAAAACAAAAAGAGGAGTTTACTTAGAAACTGGAAATCTGAAAAAGATGTTGAAGGACCAGTAAACTGAAAGTTTTGCCTTCCAGTGCAGCTTGATACCAAATGATTTTGAATGATTTTTTTTTTTTTAAAAAAGGTCAGAATCCAAATGTGAATGTGAAATTTTCAGCCTTGATAGCGTCTGTGATGAATTGCTTTGACACTTTCCCAAGTCCACATTATGAGTAATTCACTTCCTCCTGAACTCTCAAGGTGTTATTCAAGGAAAGCTGAATGTGTTTGTGCTGGAAGGGGCAATTTATCAGAAACCTGAACAGCCTGTGAAACCTGTTTCATCAAAACACAATGTGTGGATGATCTTCGTTACAGAGAGCAAGAAATGAAGTTAATCAGCACAGCTGCTGAAGTCTGACAGAAGCCCAACAGGAAGTTGTGCAGATGAAACAGAACGTTGTGTATTAAAGTGGAAATCGAGCCCATATGTGTTTGTTTTCTTGAGGGAAACTGGCTAATTGTTTGTCAGCTGGTAAAATGAGCTGCCACATCAGATTCACTTCATTCAGCTCTCCTCGTTTTTTCTCTTAATCATTTCTTTTTGGTTGTTTACTCGTTTTAATTGCTGTTTTTCTTCTTTTATCACAGAAAAAGGCATTACTCTGTTTCTTTATTTTTCTTTTCCTACTTCACCTTGACAGTTATCTCCTCACAGCAATCCCCCTTTTCCTCTCATCTCATATGATATTCTATGAAGTTGCTCCAATAAATGACGTTATAACCTTAACGTACAGTTACGTAATTACCGTAAAGTTACAGAGGTTAGGTTTAGGGAACCAAACATGATGAGGGTGTACCTTAAAATGATTCAAATGTCACTCAAGGTTCACGAGGGATCCAAACACGTTAGTGTTTACTGCTGTCAGTGTTTTGGCCATGTGATCGCAGCCTTTTGAAAAATGTGGGTTATGTACGATTTGGGTGTATTGCTTGCCACTAACAGCACAGTTGCGAGAAGAAAATGTTGGCACTGTACATCTCTGCAAACCACAAATGCCTTACATTTGCATGTTTTGTACATATCATATCAACGGTTCTAAAGTGACAAAATAAGGTAATTTTCTCACCAGGAGGTGGAGGGGATGGTGGATGGTTTGTCACCGCGGTGAGACACCTGCCAAGCTGCAAACCACTGATTTAAAGAGTCATTGCTGTGCTGTTCTCCACAAATCTGAATTTCTTCTTCCTTTTTTTCTCAGGCTGTTCTCACAAATGTTTCATATGTTTTCCTACGAAAAGCAGTGCATCCAAATTCGTACAAAAGAAAGGGCTCTGATCACATGACCAATGCACTGACGAAAACCGGACTTTCCCCTGGAGACACGTATTTGGATACGTGTGAAATTTTGAGTGAGTCTTTTTAAGGTACATCCCCAACAAGTTTTTTTTCCTAACCCTAACCTCAGTAACTTTTATTGCCTAAACCTAACCTCTGCAATTTTGCATTAGTTATGTAACTGTACATTCAGGACGTAAAGCATTTGTGGGGCGCAAATTCCTTGGATATCATACGATTCATTAGACGAATCGTATGATATCATTAGTATTCATTAAAATACTTTGCTTTTCTGTCTTTGCTCCCTTAAGGCTCATTTGTCCTCGCTTTACAAACATATAAAAGATTTCAAATGTTGTAAATGTCATTGTCATTATACTTCCATGCGTCCCTTGTGTTGGCGAAAGACGGCAGAGTTAAAGGTTTCACATGACAACAAACAAGGCAACAGTGGAGGAGATTGTAATTTTGTACCTTTAAAACCTCTTGCACCCCCATTTTGTAGCTAAAACGCCTAAAATGACATACCCAAATTAAAATGACTGTAGCTTCTGAACTGCTCTGACTACATGCATGCATGAGGTCTTGCCAGAAAGAAAACTCTCTGAAGTTTCTTGTGAAAGTGTCAGAAACACTCTAGGTGATATAGAAATAGAGTAATGGGCCTCTGAAGTCAGTAAAAAATTGAAGATTTTGCCTAAAATCAAATAAAAAAATGTTTTTCACGATGAATAACTGTCTGTGGCTTCATCTGAGCAGGTAAATGACACTATGGGGCTGTAGGCACACTATCAATGAACATTTGTTTCAAATTTGAAGAAGACTGCGCAAAGTATGACCATTCTACAGTGTTTTTTCCATGAAAAGATCCAGCTCCAAAAGACAAGTCGGTCACTCGGCTTCAGGACATTGGCGCGAGGACGTCGGCGTCCCAGCAGAGTTAGAGAGATTAAACAGAGGTGGCGTTGTAGACAGTGGTTGTCTGTGCCGTCGTTAAATACATTCTGACATGGCAGGAGAATTATTTTCACCATATTACTGATTTGTTCCGTTTTGCCATCATTAAAATGTTTTCGTTGTCTCCCACTGTCGTACCTCACCTGAACTGTGCAACACTGCCTCCATGATCTCCAGTAGTACTGCTCAGTTGCGTCCATATCCCTAAGCTTTCAGAAAACGTGCACAAATACAGATTAAATGAACACAGAGTACAGACAGAAGGCTTCATCTGTCTCTTTATCTAACGTTCAGCATGTTTGAGCCCTCACCCATTCTCCCTCGTCTCTACCACCCTCCTCTCCTTCTCCCTTTTGCAACTCCTTTATCGCTTCTCATTCTCCGTGTTCCATTTTATTCATTTGAAGAGTTTCCTCTTGTTTGGTCTCATACAAAAACATCTTTGTGTTCTCATCTCAGACCTTGTACTTTTCCCTTTTTCTGTTACATGTTGGATTCAACAAACTGTTAACTGAAGAAAAACTCTTATTTCAGTCTGATGAATGGCACCTGTACATGAGCAGGTGCACGTTTACAGGACTTAACTGCCCCGGAAATTGCTCCATGAGGCAGCCTCTTCTGCTCCGTGTGCGTGCGAGTTTCATTCACAAAAATGGTACAAAAGAGTATAAAGCCAGATTTCACAGAGCTCTGAGTCCTGCTGCTGAAAACCAGCACTGTTCAAACTCCAGTCAAACATGTGTTTTTCCCAGCTGAGATAATAACTGCATGTGTGTTCATGACTTTACATCAGGTCTGAATGTTTCCTTTGTGTCTTTGACAAAATTCTTTCCCAAGAAATTGATGAATGACTCTGACGTGCCACCAAAGACCAACTTGTTTGAACTAGTGGTTCTTGACAGCTCATTGTTCTCCATCCTTCCTGCCTTACATTCCTATTGTCTTTATTCTTTCTCCACTTCCCTTGATCTTCACCACCTGTTCGTTCTTCTTGCTCTTCCTCTATTTGTCACCATCTTTATCTTCTGAATCCTTTTGTTGCTCACCAGCTCTTATAACATTAGACAGAGGAGGAGGATGATAATATCTGCCTCATCATCTTCATCCTTTTCTTACCCCTCAATCTTTATTCATCGTCTTTTATGCCACTTTCTCTGTCCTTTGGATACTTGTCTTCCTCCCCACCTCCTCAGCGTCTCCTCCTTTCCTTAGTTCTTCTTACTTCATCTTTCCATCTTTCTCTTCTTCTCACTTCCTCCCTCTCTCCTGTCAGACGACAGCCCTGACTTTCTCCTCTGTGCTCCGAGCAGCTCGCCTGTTGAAAACAAGTCACAGTAGGTAAAGTCATTAGACAAGACGGATATGTTTGGAAGTGGATAAGAAGCCGTCTGTTCCAATGGCTCGAGGGCTCTCGAGCCAAAACACCAGCATGACTCATCTCCACATCTTCGTCTCTGTAAAGTTCAGCTGGAACCGAAAACATGGTGAGACTGAAGTGACTCCTGGAGGAGACGCCGCTCATTACAGCAGACGAGAACTTAATTACAGGCCTGAATGAAAAAAATATGTAATAGTTTGTTAATAATTCAACCATTCCTTCTTTCATCTATCTCCTGGTAATTATTGCTATTTTCAGCATGTTTTTGACTGAATCAGTCATTTTGTGTTTTTTTCACAAGGTTACGAAGCCCCTGACATCCTAAGAGGTGGATAAAAAAAATATCTACCTTTTGGGACTATTGGGCTTAGTACAACAAAGTGTTCTGGACATTGGTAGGAAAACAACAATAATGAAATTGAAATTTATAAATAATAGATAAAGTCAATAAACCAACAACCCCACTGCTACATCCTTATTCTTGAAGCCAAAACAAATCAAATGATAATTAAACTGACCCAATCTAGTTATAACATACATTTTTGTCCTCAAAGCAAACTGTTATTCATAAATTCATGACTCGTAATTCGACTGTATTCTCAAGTTATTGTGTTCTTCAAGCTGTTTTCAGGTTGTTGTCATAAACTGGTCACACGTTTTCCTACAAAAAGTAATGGACCTAAATTTGTTAATATCCAGTGTAATCATGAGCCGGTCATTCCTGCATAATATTTTGAAAGGCTGTGATCATGTGACCAATGGGCTGACGAGAGTAAAGGTTGGGGTTAGAGCTTAGATCGGGCCCAAAAAATCCAGCCCAACCCCACCCGAGCCCGTGCATGTTATGTCCGAGCCTGGCCCGGCCCGTCCCTTTAACTGTAATTACGAGTCCAAGCCCAGTTTAAACCCTTTTTTTATTAAAGATATTTTTTGGGGCATTTTTTAGCCTTTAATGGACAGGACAGACAAGTGTGAAAGGGGGAGAGAGAGAGGGAGTGACATGCAGCAAAGGGCCACAGGCTGGAACGTGGACATTGAAGGCTGACTCTTGTCTTTCTTCCCATGGCAAGCCTTCGTCATGTGCCTCTTAAGTGTCGAGGTCCCCGTCTTTTTGTTGTCATATACCAGCATCATGCTGTACTTGGTACACTCGATGAAGCAGACACACGTTGTCATCGTCGACAACTCACATGTGAGTAGTTGGTTCCATAGCCTAGGTCTATTATGAGGAACCCGACCCGTCCAAGCCCGAGGATAGTAGGGTTCAGGTCGGGTTCAGGCTCGGGCAGAGAATCTAAGGTCTAGTTGGGGTGGTGGATGGGTCACAAAACCATGGACTTTCCTCTGGGACTTGGGACACTTGTTCTGAAGCATGTAACCTTTGAGTCTTTTGAACAGTGGTGTGCAGTCAGGGGCAGCAAGGCTAGCACTGCTAGCCCTGTCAAAAATGGGTTTTTTTCTGTTTTTTCCATAATTAAAAGGTCATTCTCAAATGTATCTGGAGTCAATTACTTGCTCAGTATGCAACTTTATCCAGAAAACGAATGGTTATATTTTGTGGAGCTCAAATCTCCTATGTCCTATAAACGCATCACAGCTCCTTTCCTCTGCTGGAGCCAGCAGTAGTTGCATTGTTAGCCTCTGATCCAGCCGGACGCTGCTATTGGGTGCGTAACGTTGAGTGGCCGTATCATCAGCCAATCAAATTTTGATGTGTTATTGACAGAACGCCCTAAGACCAGCAGAGTTTCTAGTGCTGACCTGGGCGTCGTCATTCAAATGAGCTTGGCTGATTGGCCCATGGGCAGGTGCGTGATGATACACTGTCTGTTATTCCAGAAAGGTGATGGCGGTTGATTTAACAGCAAGATCGATAGATATGATTGCGGACCTGCTTCGGGTGCCTTTTTCAAGGCGCCCGTTTGCAGAAAAAAACGAAATAATTGGTAGAGGAAGACCAACGCCTAAAATGGGCACACTCACTAATTGCAACAAAGGCTTTGTGCGGCATTTTACTGCGGGAAACTACCAGCGGTATGAGTGGTTGACAGCTAGCTCGGAGCACAATAAGCTGTTCTGCTGGCCATGTCTGCTCTTCAGTACAAGCCCAGGTACATGGAATACCAGTGGTTTTAGCAGCCTTAACATCTTCACCAGGGCAGCTGTCAAACATCAGGTCTCGGAGCATCACATCATGAATGTGGTACATTTGAAAACGTTTGGTGAGGCCAGGGTTGATTTGCAGCTTGACGAGCAGAGGAGATGGGAAACAAGCCTGCACAATGAGAGAGTGAAAAAAAATCGTGACATATTGAAACGCCTGATTGACTGCGTTATGTTCTTGGGGCAGCAAGAACTATCCTTCAGAGGGCACGACGAGAGAAGCGAGTCTCTTAATCAAGGTAATTACATGGAATTACTAACTTTGCTGTCAAATTATGACGCTGACCTGCGACAGCACCTTGCAACAGCCACAGTTTTTACGGGGACGTCAGGAAGGATTCAAAACGACCTCATAAATGCCATTGCCGAGGTGTTAGATGATGCCATCAAGAAAGAGATCAACCAGGCCAGATTTGTGGCCATTATGGTTGATGAAACATCGGACCTCAGCAACTCGGCTCAGCTGTCATATGTCCTGAGGTACGTTATAGAGGACAAGGGCGTGAAAGAGAGATTTTTAAAGTTTGAAGACGTTACGGATAAAAAACGAGCCAATGATCTAGCTGCTTTGATCATTAAAGTTTTGGAAAGCTATGACTGCAAAACAAAGTTAGTAGCTCAGTGCTATGATGGGGCTGCGGTAATGGCATCAGGGCTCAACGGAGTGCAGGCGCTCGTTAAAGAAACCATCCCACAGGCTCTCTTTGTGCATTGCTACGCACACACATTAAATCTTGTGATGTCCCAGGGTGCTTCAAATATCAAAGAATGCAAGATCTTTTTTGCAAATCTGGCGGGATTGTCAGCATTTTTTACACATTCTCCCAAATGGACGAAATTACTGGATGATTTTTGCGCCAGAAGGCTCCCGCGGGTCTCTAATGTCAGGTGGAACTTCAACTCAAGGTTGGTGTGCACAGTGCATGAGAATAGAGCAGAGCTGGTCGAGCTGTTCCAGCACATACTGGACCATGCTGAGGTTTTTGATCGTGAAACACTGCATTGCGCATCAGGACACTTATCACAGCTGAAGTCATTTGACTTTTGCTTTTTCCTTTTTGCTTTTGTTCGCATTTTTGACTTTGCAGATGTTCTCTTTGGGATCCTTCAAAGTAAGATCCTGGATGTGCAGTTCTCTCTGGCAAGGATTGCAGAGTTTTGTCAGAGCCTTGAAGGTGAGCGGGGAAAATTTGATGGCATCTTTAAGGCAACAGTGGAGGCAGCGGAGCAGCCAATCGCAGCTAGAGGAAAACCCAATCCACGCACGCATTGCAGAGAGCTACACGCAGCTGTAATTGACAGCACCCTCACGCAAATCAATAATCGGTTTGCACATCACAAACGACTGCTTTTTGTTGGACTGCTGGATGCACAGAAGTTTCCACAATATAAGCAGACATTCCCAGAAGCAGAGCTGAAGAGCCTCAAGGAGAGCTATGGAGCTCAGTTTGACCTCTCCGTACTCAGTGCTGAGCTCAAAGTGATGTACTGCATGACAAACTTCCAGGGGAAGAGCCCAACTGATCTACTGACTTTTCTGATGACCACGGGGCTTGCAGTCAGTATGTCACAACTATATGCCCTCACATGCTTGATCCTAACAATACCAGTGTCCACGGCCTCCATTGAGCGCTCTTTTTCCGCTCTCAAATGCATCAAAACATATGCATGGACAACAACGGGACAAACGCGACTCTGCGCTGGCATCTCTCTCCATAGAGAAGGAGCTACTGGTTGATCTCAAGCAGAGGGGACAACTGCACGAGGACGTCATAGAGCAATTCATCATGAAGGATCGTAGGATGGATTTCATCTACAAGTAATCGGTGAGTGCTAGTTTTTTTTACTTCCTCTGGACCAGATTGGCACTGCTGTTGGGCTAATATCTCTCTCTCCCTCTCTCTCTCTCTCTCTCTCTCTCTCTCTCTCTTTGTGAAGTAAATTTAGAACCGTTTTTGGAGCATGTTTGTGTCTGTTATAGAAATTGATTTTATTTTTGAAGTGATTTAGAAGTTTCCTCTAAGGGTGCAGAGCAGTTGGGCAGTATGTGCTGTTTTTGATGTTGTGTCACGTGGTATGTGCATTGTAAAGTGGGCAGTGACCTAGGGAAGATGATCTGATAGTGATGCTGCACAGTGGTGTCTTGATGCGTTGCGGATGTTGATCAGCTGTCATGTTGCTGTTGATTAAGTACTGTTGCATAATAGTGGCCTTACATTGGATTCGCAATGTGTATGTATTGTAGGACACAGGCCTATATGTGTGCGGCTGCTCTGTTGGCTGTATCGGCATACAATACTTTCTTTTGGGGTGGGGGGGGGAGTTGGATTTGGGTGCTGGCCCTGACTGAAACACCACCGCACGCTACTGCTTTCGAAGGTACATCCTTACCATGTTTCCCATGCATGACCCATGTATTTTGAAAGGCTATGATCACGTGACCAATGCGCTGAAGAAGCAGGTGGATGGGTCACAAAACCACAGACTTTCCCCAAGAGACAGGAGTTTGAAACTGTGTGATCACTTGTCATTTTAAGGTCACCATGTTTCCTTTCCTACACCTAACCACAATTACTTTACGTTAATTGTGTAACTTCACTTTAAAGACGTAATGACATTTGTGGGGTGCTGATTCGTAGGATTCAACAGTTTTGTATGCATTGTTGTAGGATATCATATGATAAATTGTGCGTTCACACCACCATGCAGTATCTGCCTTTACAACTGCATTTACAATTGCCTACTTTAAGAGTGTTCCCCAAAAAAGTAAAGCATTGGCTGCTGTCACTACAGTCCAGAGCTGCGTTGACAGGCAGATGCTTCAGTGAACGAACTGGCAGAAGAGCAAACGAGCTTGGCGATGTATAAATAACAGCATACTGTAGCAAGATAATGGAAATCACTGACATCACCACAGGTTGCTACATATTTTTTGACATTTTATCCACATCGTTTTCTGACTTTTTTTTTTTTTTAACTATTTAATATTTTTTTCCCCAGACATTTTATCAACATTCATTCAGACATTTCATTAACATTTTTTGGACATTTTTTGGATATTTCATTAAAATGTTTTGGGACATTACATTAAAAAAATCTGACATCTTATCAACATTTTTTTCTGAATCTTTTTTGAAAATGTTAATTTATTTTATTATTTATTTATTTGATTAATTTATTTATGATAGTAATAACTGTATTTATGTTATGATTGTGACCCTCTCTGTTGTGCTGCACAGTTGGAGAAGTAATAACCTATGCAGCATCCTTGCGCATTCAGTATGTGAAGCTGTTGCATCGTACGTCGTAACCTGTGATTCAGTAGGCGCTGCCATCGTACAGTCTGCAGACATCAAACTTGATGTCGTACCCAGCTTTATCAGATCCATGACGAACAGCGTAGCTGCGCTCAAGTTACAAGATAAGTAAAATCTCACAGTCTGTGAGAAGCTTTAGAGATCAATCCACGCATTTTTTACATCTTATTGAGTTCTCGCTCACAGCGGCAACAGGCTCCAGATGTTTCTCTCTTCAGTCGTGTCCTCCAGCTCCTCCTGGGGGATCCTGAGGTCAGGCCAGATGGGATATATAATCCCTCTGACGTGTTCTGTGTTTGCCTCGGGTCTTCTTTAAGTTAAATGTGCCCAGACAGGAAGTCGACAGGGAGGCATCCTTGTCACCTCAAGTGGCTCCTTTCATCACAAACAGCGTTTCCACTGTGAGCTCCTTCAGGTTATCTGAGCTCATCAGCTGTTCCCTGTTGGGGGGGTGCAGGTGTTCTGCCAAAGAAGGTCAATATATAGATATGCAAAATCTAAATAGGGATGTCCTGATGAAGCTGGTTTGGCCCTGATCCTAATCTGAGTCCTTTAGGTATCTGCTGATAGCTAATCTGAGCCAATGTCGATATTCTAAATGACAGCTGCCATGTTAGCACTCAAGATTAAACCTGGGAATGAGATCAGATAAATCTAAATTCATCCCAAAATGAATGTTTGAGCCAAAGATGCTCAGTATACATAGAGCAAATATACATAGCAGTGCAAGTGCTGGTAGGTGTGTGATACATGACAAGATCAAGTGATGGTACTACAGGAGACCTGTCCTCCACCCTCACAGATGGTCTTTGGCTGAGTGCAGACACACAAACCCAGCAGCAGCCAGGTTTATTTTTGGCCTTTCATCAAGTTACTCTATAAATTAACATTAATTAACCGCTGAAAGTGACGGTCAGCGCCTGCTGAAAATGAGCAGCTGCTGCCTGGATGTCTTGGACACTGCTATCTGCTGATAAGGAAAAGAGAGGACAGAGAAGAGGTTTGATAACTGACCCGTCAGTGTCCCAGCAAATCCATTTTTTTTTTCTGCAACACCAGCAGGCAGCAGGTTCGGACACAACCTGCCATACACAGAGGTGTTTGCTCTGAGCAGGAATGACAAGAATGTCAGGTGAGACAATCTTCACATTTTCACAGGAAATGTACAGTTTGCATACAGTCTCTTTCAAAATAAAAGCACTACATCTGTATTGATGTTTTTTTCCTTCAACAACAACCACGTGGTTGGGTTTAGGAAAAAAAGAACAGGGTTTGGCTTTACAGTCTTACAGGAAGCAAAAACCGGCCTCCTGGATGAAAGTCGGTGGTTGTTGGATCCGTCCACAACGCCTCCCATCAGCCCTACTCAGACTTCTGCCCCCTTAACTTTAGTTGTTGTTCCACCGCGTGTCCACCTGATGGCGCTGGGCGACGTTAAACAATAACAGTGACCAGCTGTGTATCATGGGACATGAAAGGTTTTCATTGGTGTGTGTCGTGGGACATCACTGACCAAGCGCTGGTATTCGACAACTTCGGAGTGAGACCAGGTTGACGAAACACAAAATTATCATATTGCCTGAACCCATCAAAAAGAGAGGATCAGATTTTATTCTGCATTATTTTACATCCAGGGCCAATATTGATCCGTAGGATCAGCTCGGGACATGTGATACAGCATAATTTTTTCAAAAGGTGAAGAGAGAAAATGTGAACAGGACAGAGTTAATGTGAGAAGATGCAGAAACAGAACACATAAGACTCCTGTCCTGCTGATGAAAAGCCACACAGTGGGAAAAATCATCAAATCAAAACTATTTTAACACCAACTGAATCTGTACAGATTCACTTCTCTCAGTCAGTTCTGCTGCTCCACAGTGTTGTCTGTGAGGACTGGAAAGGTTTCTAAGTTAAAATGTATTTAACAGAGTTTGATTGTTATCCACATGTTTATTTTGTCACAGAAGATGCAACTTTTTGCAAATAGTCGATATCTTATTTTCACTCCCTGATTGTCTCCACACCTAAACTAATAGTTTTTATTGATCGATCTTTTGTGTTCATTTGACACGGCTGCTGCTGAAACAACTTCAGATGTAAGGGTGAGTTATTCAGAAGTCCAGAAACAAAAGGGACGGAGCTCATCTGAATATGGAGTGAAGGAGGGACGAATCAAGAGCAAAAGACATTTACAAGAGAGACAGCGTTCTCTGTCTCGTCACATCCTGTGTGCTCCTGGTACAGAGAAACACTTCAGATTCCTTTTAGCTACGAAAGAAGACACCATGTGCAAAATAAAAAAAGAAAAAAAAAAACAAAACTAAAATTACCACTGTTGTATGACTCCGCCCACCAGTCCCGTGTCTCTGACAGTCTCCATCCATGTCAGTGAAAACATGGATGCTTCACACACAGAAGATCTATACAATCAGCAGTTTCAAGATGAGAGTCACCAATTCAGTATCTGACCAAATGTCTCCCCTTCTGTTCCTGAGATATGACATTAAAACATGATGATGTCACAGTCGAGCTGACCTTTGACCTTTTGACCTTCATTATATTATCCTGTTAGACATTTGTCTTTAGTTTTGTAATAATTAGTGTATGAATTCCTCAGTTATGGCCAAAAAGAGATTTTGTGAGGTCACACTGACCTTTGACCTTCAACCACAAAATTCTCATCAGTTTATTCTTCAGTCCAAGTGGACGTTTGTGTCAAATTTAAAGAAATTCCCTTCAGGTGTTCTTGAGATATTGTGTTAATGAGAATGAGACAGAGGCAAGGTCACAGTGATCTTGACCTCTGACCGGCAAAATCGAATTAGTTCATTGTTGAGTCCCAGTGAATGTTTGTGCCAAATTTGAGGAAATTCCCTCAAGCTGTTCTCAAGATACCACGTTCACAGAAATGATACAGACAAGGTCACAGTGACCTTGACCTTGGACTCTTGACCACCAAAATCTAATCAGTTCCTTATTGAGTCCAAGTGGACATTTGTGCAAAATTGAAGAAGATTCCTTGAGGTGTTCTTGAGATATCATGTTCACAAGGATGGGACAGATGTGCGTGCGTACGCATAACCCGGAAAAATAATTCCTCCAGCCATGGCTATCGCTGGAGTGGAGGCATAAAAAATAGTGATGGAAAAGAACAGTGCTTAAATTTGCATTTTCTTTCAATGCTTTTCTCTAAATTCGGTTAAAATTTGCACTACATTGAGATGGAAATCCAAGTATAGCTCATGTTCATCATGTGGCATATCTTAGATTGACCTTTACATTTCACAGTGGACAGGAATCGTGGCATCCTCGATGAAAGTCCTGAGCTTGTTTGACCTTCAACTTCAAATCCTTTCCGACTCGGGGACTCCCTTTACACAACTTCGTCTAACTTTTTCCTCTGCCTCCGTCATAACTGCTACAGCCACCAAAGGTTGCTACTGACAAAAAACATAAATATGGGTTGTAATTTTTATGACCTATGTGGCCGTATATTGGAGAAGGAACCAAGCATGTTTTTGAAAGCAGCTCTCAGATGTGTCAACCTGCTCTCTGGAACATTCCTTCAAGTCAAAACCTTCCATTAATTACTATTTTATTTGTAATTAAATGTCGCTTCATGTATTTATCTTGTGCTTTGTGTATAAAGGACTTTTATTGACCCTGTTGCTGAAATGTCCCGTATAAATAAATTTGCGTCCTTCTTTCCAACTGAGTGACTCTCGACGATGAAACTAAAGTACAACCAAGGGCAAAGACACTCTGAGTTTAAATACAACCAAACGATGAGAGGCTGCCAGCAGAGCGCTGAACTACGACTCTGCTGAGGCTGGAAGGATCAATGAATCAAATGGGCGGTCGTTGTGACTCGACCACGTCTCTGTAACAGCAATAAACGTCAATCATTGGAGGAGCAAAGTCAAATAAAAGACTGTGTGATCATAAACATTCATCATCATGAATCAGGAGGCAAAAGATACGTTTTCTTCTTGAGAGATCAAAAAGAAGCACAAACTGATAAAAAGAAAACAACATGTAAATAAATGCACAGGATGGCGAGGTCACAACAAAACAAAGTCCGTCTGTGTCGACTCCACAAGCTGAACAATGGAGAACCTACAGATGTCTGCATGCCTATCAAATTCACCTTTTCTTGTACAATCAGAATTTTGTGTCCAGTGTGTCCCACCAAGAACTGACTGTAGCTTTTCTTAATTTTTATTTTGGTAGGTTTTACAACATGTGCTGTTGTTCTTTTGCAGAATTAAATGAACTAAATAATCTGTGTTGGTGCCATCAGGTGTGAATCATCGGCACTGCACAGCCACACAGCTGCTTCCAGTTATTCAGTAAGATTAAACCTGGGCTCAGGTTGAAGTCATCGAGAGCTGTGCGAGGAGCAAAGTGATGTCAGATCAGTCTGACACATGCCGCTCCTGTCAGCTTGAATCCACAGTACAGATAAACATATATTACAGTGGCTGAAACCATAAAGAAAAAGTGCAGCACTGTCTCAGGCAACACTCAAAATCTGTAAAAGGACCGAAAGATGAAACCATTAGTGGATTAATCAATTTGTCAAACAACAGTTAATTAACTTCAAAAGTAAAATTGACAAAAATATTTCTGGTTCTAAAAAATACTGGCTGCTTTTCTTTGTCTTCTACGATATCAAACTGGGTATCTTTGTGTTTCGAGCTGTAGGTTGGAGAAAAAAACACTTCAGCAGGAAATTATATGGACCTTTATGGGGTGCCGTTTATAAAGTGGCTCACGCTGAAAATAACATCAACATTTTGCCACATTTAGCTTCAAACAATGTTTAAAAAAGTATTGTGAATTTTTTAACGTCACCTTTTACCACATTTACAGCAATATTTGTTAACTTAGAAATATATTAAATAGTTAAATCTAAATATTAAATGTGGCACTTAAATGTTAAATGTTAAATCTAAATATTAAATCTAAATCTAAATGCTAAATCTAAATCTAAATCTAAATGCTAAATCTAAATCTAAAGGTTAAATCTAAATATTAAATATAAATATAAATGCTAAATATAAATGTTAAATCTAAATATAAATATAAATCTATATGTTAAATCTAAATGCTAAATATAAATCTAAATGTTAAATGTTAAATCTAAATGTTCTGGGTGAAACTAAATATTTAGCTAATATGCAAATTCACACTGCCGGTCACCGGAAGTACCAAAATAAAAGCTTGAGATGGTCAGACTGTGTTTATAGAATCAAATAACAAATTAAAACCAACTTATCGGGGGAAATGGACACTTGAACATACATTAGCGTGATAATAACTACCTAAAATAACAAGAAACGTGTTTGGAGAAATTTTATTTGATGTGTACTTTGAGTTGTTAGTGTCCCTTCGGAGGGAATCACCTTGTTGTTTACAAATACTTCCGGGTAGAAAACCAGCGGATTTTAGCTACATATATATATGCATATCTCACATTTTTCACGTCATTATATCACCGTTTAGACTAATCTGGTGTTTGTAAAGTCTATAAACACAATGATTGAACAAACATTACTATCACGTTCTGAAATTAATAACATGGTTATCGTAGATTAGCGGGGCTAACCGTTAGCTGTTAGCCCCGTTAGCGGTGTCTGTAATGACTCATTAACTCTAAACGGTCCGTGAAAAAAAAAAATTTTTCCAGCGGATGTCTTAGTTACAACATGATTGAGCTAACTGGAGTAGTTTCATGTCGTATCCGACAACAGGAGGCTTTTAACAGATGACGTCCTGATGTTAGCTTTGCTGCTGCTGCAGCCACTGATGCTTTCTAGACATCGTGAATTAAAACTGAATAAATACCAAATACCACATCGCAACACAAAACTGCTTTGCTAGCTCAATCATGTTGTAACTAAGACATCCGCTGGAAAAAAATATTTTTTTCACGGACCGTTTAAGAGTTAATGAGTCATTACAGACACTGCTAACGGTGCTAAAAGTAACGGCTGTTAGCTTAGCTTAGGTTGTTAGTCCCTCCGAAGGGACACTAACAACTCAAAGTACACATCAAATAAAATTTCTCCAAACATGTTTCTTGTTATTTTAGGTAGTTATTATCACGCTAATGTATGTTCAAGTGTTCATTTCCCCCGATAAGTTGGTTTTAATTCGTTATTTGATTCTATAAACACAGTCTGACCATCTCGAGCTTTTATTTTGGTACTTCCGGTGACCGGCAGTGTGAATTTGCATATTAGCTAAATATTTAGTTTCACCCAGAACATTTAGATTTAACATTTAACATTTAGATTTATATTTAGCATTTAGATTTAACATTTATATTTATATTTATATTTAGCATTTAGATTTAACATTTATATTTATATTTATATTTAATATTTAGATTTAGATTTAGCATTTAGATTTAATATTTAGATTTAACATTTAACATTTAGGTGCCACATTTAATATTTAGATTTAACTATTTAATATATTTCTAAGTTAACAAATATTGCTGTAAATGTGGTAAAAGGTGACGTTAAAAAATTCACAATACTTTTTTAAACATTGTTTGAAGCTAAATGTGGCAAAATGTTGATGTTATTTTCAGCGTGAGACACTTTACAAACGGCACCCCATAGACCTTACAATAAGTGATTTGTCAAGAAAATAGTCTACTGATTCATTTATAATGAAAAAAAATGTTAAAGAAAAGAAAAGAAAAGAATATTAATTACATTTCACCACCTGCTGCTGTATGACTGTCAGCAGAGAGCCTGGTTTCCCCACCTTCCCCAACCCCACCTGTCAGTCTGCAGTCTGGAGGTAAAAGGAAAGATCACCTCTGATACACAAAGGTCTGAGTCATATGATCAAAGTCTCATATGGACGAGCTTATGTTGTTCATAAAGCAATAGTTTGAGGATTTACTGAGAGTCAGATTTCTTAAATTTGCTCTTTAGTCTGTGTCAGATTCACAACGTGTTCTTATCATGATGAATCCCATTGTCTTCCTAAGGTAACAGCACGTGCCAGCTGATCCTAATGAGCATATGTAAACACCTACAAATCCCCATAAGGGCATGAGACTGCAGAGCCGTGTGCACACAGACTGAATATGAAGACAAGTTGGGAGAAAGAGTCCAAAGAGGGCAGAGGACCGCACTCCAAACATAAAAAAACACGAGTCTGTTTTGAAGCAGAGGAACTTCTGCAGAGAGTAAACGCCAAATGAGCTGTAATATTCAGTAGTGTCAGGAGTGGATATAAAATCACACCAAAAGATGCATCAGATGCTAAAAATACGTGTGAATGAAATTGGGTCCTTGAAAGGTCATGAAAAAGTCTTTAAATGTTGTCCATTAAAGTGTGTTGGAACCCTATTTGCAACCATGGAGCACCACTGTGACTTGCTCCAATTTGATTATTTAATAATTTTGTATTTTAGTAGTCTACAGTGCTTTGGAGGAGATTTCAAAATATTGTGATATTATTTTTAAGCTACATTGCAACACCCAAGGTCACCGTACAAAGCATATACTTATGAGCAAAGCTTCAGAAAACTGCAAACAGCAAAACAACAGGCCGAGCAAGATGTTCTTAACAGATGCTGCACTCATATAAAAGAATTAAAGAATGCAGGAGCAGCATCTTTACAAATGACCTGAACAACTCAGCTGCACTGTTTTATACAATTTTATACAGTACAGCCAACATCTTTTCACAATAAGCTGCCATAGAGCTGACACAAAGTGGAAAAGCTGGCAACACAAATAATGTCTCTGCTGAGGAGAGATTTTCTACATCTTATATTTTTCACTCTGTTGTGTCTGTAGTTACTGTATCCTTCTCTTGTCTCTGGGGTTTTCTCATATTGTGAATATAAATCATCGTTGGAGAAGAAAACAGTGTTGTGCAGATGCTACTTTGGGTCTCCATGTTAAAAAAAGAAAATGAATACAAACAGCCCTACGGGTGAAGTGAGACGTTAATCAGTGCGAGGTTACTTCTGTCAGAGAACAGGTGGATGTTTGTGTTTCCAGTGGCCGTACAGTTTGTCCTCCAGCATTTGTTACTCAGTGTTGTTAAAACTGACGCTCGGTGTGTTCGCTGCCGTCAGTGGGATTAACGGGAGCAGCTCGAGCGTTAATATGAATCCACTCTGACATCTTGTAAGGTCGTTGCTGCTGTCTGGAGACGAGAGGAAGTGGTACGTGCAAAAGGTCTCAGCAGCGCAGGGCCGGCTCCCCGGGGCATGATGGTGAGAAAAAACAGTTAGAGACAGACATCCATATATACATGACCACGCGTGTACTCCTACAAGTCGAACATACAGCACTGAAGGAGAGAGATTGAAAAGGTACTTCTACACATCCAGCTTTTAATTTGAATTCAAAGCATCACTTTGATTTGTGATTACTCAGGTGTAGCTCGACTAAGCAAATATTTGACTTTTCTTCACTGTTACACCTTGTCTGCTCAACAAGATTCACACCAGGGAGCTGCTCGGTGTAACTGCTGCAATCTGTCTGACACTATTTAAAATGTGTCTCTCTCTGCTCTGGGCTGCTGGTTGTTTGAAGGGCACCAGCAGGGAGCAAGACGCCGGAACCAAAGATACTCAAAGATTTAATAACAAAAAGAAAGATTAAGTTGATGTCAAACTGATTCAGACTTTAGAGGATGCCTGAGAGGGAAAAACTACACTGTGCGACATGGATCTAATGAACTTGGGTACGACATCAAGTTTGATGTATGCAGACTGTACAATGACAGCGCCTACTCAATCACAGGCTGTGAAGTACGATACATTAGCTTCCTGTACTGAGTGCACAAGGATGCTGCACGGGTTATTACTTCTCTGTGAAGCACAGCGTAGAGGCTGACATTATTATATGACCTAAAGTTTTGTGGGCCTTATATACTGCCATGTGTGTGCGTTTGCCAGCTGCTGTAACTCCGCCTTTATTTCCTACCATGCTTCGTCCTTCTTTATGCAATCATGCTGGAATCCCACACATTTCTTTTAGCGTGTTTTGCCTCCATGGCGAGCTGTTACCCGTCTGTTTGTCTGGGTTTAGCACCAGTACGTCAGTTTGTGCTGCATTTCTATTGGATGGATAGCAGAAGTAGTACATAGTAGTACATATTTCTTTCACGTTGCTCATCTTTTGTCTGGGAAACCAAACAAGGCTTTACACACACTGTTTTTTTTTTGTTTGCATCACTGCTTGCGTCTTCAATGAAAAGATTCAAGTTCACCCTTTGGTCCACAGTGAAAAATTTTGTAGAGATATTCATGGACAGGTCGACAGCGGCTCTACTCCGAGCTCCCCCTGGATGTCCGGGCTCCTCCCCCTATCTCTAAGGCTGAGCCCAGCCACCCTTCTGAAGAAATTCATTTTGGCTGCTTGTATCCACAACCTCATTCTTTCAGTCACTACCCAGAGCTCATGACCATAGGTGAGGGTTAGGACGTAGATGGACCAGGAAATCAAAAGCTTTGCCTTCTGGCTCAGCTCCCTCTTCACCACGTTGGCAAACCGCCGATCCATCTCACGCTCCATTCTACCCTCACTCATGAACAAGACCCCAAAATACTTGAACTCCTTTGCTTGAGGCAGGAACTCTCTTCCATCCCAGAGGGAGCAATCCACTGTTCTCCAGCAGAGAACCATGGGCTTAGACTTAAAGGCGCTGACTCTCATCCTGACTGCTTCACACTTCTACATATTGCCCCAGTGCCTGCTGGCAAAGATATTCACTTTACAATGAAAATCAGAAAAGCAGCAAATCCCATCATTGGAGCCGCTGGAACCAGAGAAGAATGACATTTCTTGATAAATGACTTCATTAATCGATCATCAAGATTTTCTTTTGATAGATGGTTGAGCTCCACCTGACCCTGTAAACAACACAACAGGGTTTTTATATAATCCATCAGTACATGTTGGCCCACAGCCCTTCTCTTCAATCATCAACCGTCCATACCATCTAAAAGATGCATCAAACACAACCAAACTCCCATTTCAAGTACAATCTACAAGACTGTGCGCCTGTGTGTTACTAGGGAGATTAGAAAATGTAAAATAGAACTGAAATTCTGAAAGAAATATGTCAGACCATAAATTGGCTCTGGGTCTGATGAAGCCTTTTTTTCTCTTTTTTATTGATTTCTGCCTGTGTTCCTCTGCTTTGCCTTCGCTCTCATTTCACCATCTAACCTCCCTGAAATACCAATCAGCCGTGGTTAGATCGAAATCTTCATCTTATCATCGTTAACTTTGATCAGCTGGTTACTTGAAAAGCTTAACAGAGGCCTTGTGAAACACTGCAGGTCACACAGTGAAGATCAGATCACACATGACACGAGTTTAGTTTGGACTTCCGGCACAATTTGGACAGAAAATATTAAACTTTGGTTTCAGTCAAACAGCCCTTTTTCCAAAGCACACTTTTAAACATGAAGTGCAATTGTGTAAAATAAATATGTTCACTTCAATGAGCACATACTTCAAACAGACTTTCCAGTATCTTCACTTGTTCAGACGAGAGTCTGGTTTGCACCGTGAGTGTTTCTGTTCGATGTCTCTCGTCTGGATGCTGATGAATTAAAGTCCGCTCTGCCAGACAGACGGAGAGCGGCTGGATCAGGAGAGATAGTTGAGTGTGAGCGACTACACACTACAGACTCCTCTGCGTCTTGTTTTGATTTCACAGCTAATAAAGCCAGACTGAGCTGTAATAATGTCGTTACACTTTACTTTCATCAGATTTCACGCTGTACAGAACAAAGCAGACCAACATTAACCTCAGCTACACGGAGGTAAATTACCTTGTTTTTTCCAGGAATTTCATGGGTAAAAAGAAAAAAACAATCCTGTATCTGCGCTTTTTACAATTTTAATGTATGCGTCATAGACTGTGTTTCTTTGGCATTTGACATGGACGACTGCTGGAAAATCGTAATTTCACGAGTATATATGGTGAAAGCTTTGCAAACCTGGCACCAGACGTCAATGTGACATCAGAAGGGCATTGGACTCTTACGTTGATTGGAATGAAAAACGGGTTGATGGTATTTTAAAGGTCTAACAATGTTAGAATTTCACGTTGGTTTGATGTTAACAACATGATGTTTTGCAGACGTTGGGTGTTGCTCTCTGTAAATTGTGACTTAGTGTCATTATTTTATGTCAAGATGACATTGGCATGACACGTTTAGTAGACGTTAGACATTTTTTGGTTACTTAACAACACGACTTAAAACCAACAAAATATCAACAACATCTGTAATCAGTACTTTACATCAACTGATGTTGGCATTTGATGAATAATTTTGGTCACCCCACGTATCAACCTAAAGTCAACCAGATATCGACATTCAAAGACGTTGCTGGACATATAAAGCTGAATCCTTCAGTACTTAATTACTTGTACTTTAATGCTCCTTTATACTTTCACTCCTGCACTGTTTTAGGCCTAAAGAGTTAAATATTCTTCTAATTCACTAAAAGCAAAAGTCTTAAAAAAATTACAATGTATTTTCATAGAACAGTTCATATGATGTCCTACAAACCCCTGCCCCACAAATGATGTAACATCCCTTATGTACAGTAATGTAATTAAAGTAAAGTAAGGTTGGTTTGGTTTAGGCAATAATATTTATCGGTCTATCCACCACCCCAACCTGTCGCAAGCACTCAGGACTGCCTCCTAATTCATTGGTCAAATGATCGCAGCCTTTCAAAATCCGTGGGATATGTACGAATTTGGATGCATTGTTTGTAGTAGAAAAACATTTGAAAAATTTGTGAGAACAGCCTGACAACTAATATGTGTATCGAGACTTACTCTCCCATGAATCATCGTATGACCCCTCAGATTTATATTGTGACTTTTTGGAAGGGCCTGATCGCTGGGTTGGAAACCACCAGACTAAATTAGCCAACAGTAGACATGTGCCAGTATGAGATTTTGACGGTATGATAACCGTGGGCAAAAATACCACAGTAACCGGTATTACCGCGGTAATAGTAATAATAATAATGATAATAATAATCATAATAAAACAGGTGTTGTCCTGTTTTCGCGCTCTACACTTTAAAATGGTAGGCTAAAATTCATTTGACTGTTCATGAGCGACAGCACGTACCAGGCATCTCCTGTCAGTGCAACGCATCATCACACTAGTTGTTTAAATGTGTAGGCTAATATAGACCTGTTAAAAGTAATAGAGCCATTTCTTAACTTCATGATGGTGACTCCGCCCAGCAGCTTGTTGAGCTCCTCGTCATTGCGGACAGCCAGCTGCCAGTGACGGGGGATGATACGGGTGTTCTTGTTGTCGCGGGCAGCGTTTCCAGCCAACTCCAGGATCTCAGCAGTCAGATACTCCAGCACAGCCGGCAGGTAGATGGGGTAACCAGCACTGACATGCTCCACATAGTTTACTTTGCGCAGCAGCCTGTGAACACGGCCGACTGGGAACTGGAGCCCAGCACAGGAGGAGCGGGTCTTTGCCTTGGCTCTGGGGGGTCTTCTGATAGCCTAAATGGTCCAACACCACCGACTTCGTCCTTTTCGCTGGTGGGAAAAGTTCAGCTTCGCCTCCTCCAGCCATGTTTGCAGTTTGCACGTGAGTGGATTTACACTGATTACTGACGTACTGACTGACTGAGGCTGCCCCCCCCCCCCCCCCCAGTTATTGTGCTGACTGCAGCAGCTGCACGTGCATGATTTCAGAGTGTGTGCCAGTTAAAATGTACGACTGGCACAGAGTTGTTTCTGAGTTTTGAGTTCCTGAAGTTCCCATTTATGAAACATAGCGTAGGTTACACCATTGGCCTTTACCGTCAGAACAGAAAATGGGTGGTTAGTGACACCGTGGCATTCTTTTACCGTGGTAAACCATGATGCTGGTAACCAGCACATGCCTAGCCAACAGTATATAAAGTATATATCGTTGGTATTAATATTATGGGCCCTATTTAGATGGTCTAAAGCGGACGGCGGAGGGTACATAATCCAGTTTGCAAGTGTCATTGCTATTTAGATGCAGACGCAGTTGTCATTTTAACGCCCTGCGCCCTCTTCGTCTAACTAGCAAAAGAACTTGCGCTTCTCTGGGTGTGTTGGTCTAAAAATGAGGACTGGTCAGGCGCAGTCATGGCGCGTTGCTATTTAGATGACATAAAAAGCAAATGCGCCAGTGACCAACAAAAACCTGGTCTAAAGTCAACGGCGCAGTATTTCACTTTTAACCAAGTTAGTAATATGCGTCTCTAGGCGGGTGCACAACGCGCATGCACTCTGCTCAGACACACACAGAGCAGCCACACATATGCAAAAGATAAATAAAAATATGATTACAATGTGAAAGGTTATTATTGTGCACATTAAAATATTTATCAGAAACATGTCTTAATGGTCAGTCATTAATCAGAATGATCTAATCGCAGTTAATGATCATCATAATGCGGGAGGTCCAAGCTGCAGTGTCCGAATATACAGAACTGCGAGCAGACCTCCGTGGGCTGATGATGCATAGCCTGTAAAATTAACTTGTCTTTCCCAATTGAATTGTGATCATTTTGGCATGTAAATCACAAAATCAAAGATGTGAAAATGTTTGATAAACTTTATTTTGACATAAACACAACAATAACCAGCTTCTGTGAACTAAAAACGTAAACTTATAGCCCTACAAGTACAAATGTATATGTAAAAAAAGCTTTTAGAACGTAAAACTGAGGATCATCTTGTCAGGAGGGGAGGAGGATGACCCCAGCGCCGCAGCCAGCGCGCAGTCAGACCAGACGGGCCCGGGTGCAGCCACGGGACCAGCCCTTCCTGCACCTTCAGGTGGGGGGTTCAGGATGCTGGAGAGGGAGCTGGGCTCTCTAACCTCCCGGGTTAAAATAAAATAAATTGAATAATTTACAATTTGTTGACAGCGTTTCTCTCATGCACTCTCTCTTTCTCTCTCGCAGTCTCACTCTGTTTCTTTTCTTTTGGTTTTTCTAAGATGACAGATGCTGAATATATACTCCCTATCTGATGCTGTGGCTGTTTGTGGCTGGCTGAGCGGGATGTGAACTTATTAGTTTGCAGCTGTGTTAATCAAATCAGGTTGGGTTTCCATTACGTGTGCCAAACGTGCCACATCAGATGTGACGGGACAGTTGATATAGAGATACAGTACATGTATCGTCTCCTCAGCTGTAAAACGCTCACTCTTTCCAGTTGGTAGGTCCGCCATCTCACTAGCACTCCACCGTGCGCTCCAAACCGCCTCTTTTAAAGGGAATGAGAGGTGACACTCTGATTGGCTTATTGATACGCCCAAAACACACCCATGACTAATTCACAGAGTAAGTCCAACCCTTTTAGACTCTCCGCCATGGCGCACAGTCTGAAAACGAGCTGTCTAACTAGCAAGTGACTGGGACACGCCCATGCACCGCACGCCTGGCGCTTTGCGTTTTAGACCATCTAAATAGGGCCCTACATCATTCACAGGCCATTTTGCAGCAGAATGAGAACTTTCAATAGTTTGGACTTCCAGCACAATGTGGACTGAAAATATGAAACTATTTACAGATAGAGAGAGAGAACGATTTCCCCTCCTTTCCACTCCCCCATAGCTCAGCTTTCAAATCCTCAGCCTTTAGACCAAACTGTTACATGTTTAAAGGGTACTTGTGCCACTTGGGAGGGAGATACAGCTTCATGTTATCATAAGGCAGAAAGAGCTGAGGAGCATCCAGTGAAGCTTTTGCAAGTTGCCATCGAACTGTCCCTGTGCAAGCAATTAAAAGGGCCACTTGCTGGGACATGTCCCCCATGAACTTGAACTGCCTCTGTGTAAGTGAAACGTGTGCGTGACTGTGTGTTTGTGAGAGAGAGTGTGAAAACCAGTGACATGTAACAGTGTTCACACCGGGCCTGGATCAATAATCAAGACTGATGAGTGTCTGTACTATGTTGCGTTTTTCAGGACACCCTTGGACCTCAGCATGTGCATGCAACCACTGTGCTATAAAAGAAAGTTGCCACAAGCAATATTTCAAATATGCATGCATACTGTGTAAAAACAGGGATACAGTGTCTGTGAATTCCAGGTTACAACATGGTCCAAACCATGGCTAAAACACAAGAAACCTAGTCCAAAGCACCGCCGAAATACCAGTGGATTTTGGATGAAACTGTAGCAAAAATATGAATGACTTTTGGATCAAACTGGTGTTAAAACCCCACAGAATACTGGACCAAACAAGAGCTAAGACACCAGTAAAATTCATCCAACCTGGATTTAAAACACATACAAACCACCAAAGACCAAACCAAAGCTACAATGAGCAATCAGTGTTAGACCAAACCTGAACTAAAACACCAGAAAATATTGGACCAAACCACAGTTAAGAAACAGGGAATATCAGACCAAACCATGCTTAAGAATCAGAGCATGTTTGACCAAATCCTGGCTATGAAACCAAGAATGTTGGACCAAATTAGGCAAAGAAACAGCAAATACTGGAACAAAACGAGACTAAAAAAAGGAGAAAACTGAAGCAAACCCTGGCTAAATAACAGAGAATATTCAACCAAACCATGGTTAAGAAACAGAGAATGTTCAGGCTAAGAAACAGAGCATGTTAGACCACACCCTGGCTACAAAACAAAGAATGTTGGACCAAATTAAGGCAAAGAAACAGAATATCAGACCAAACCCTGCCAACAAAACTGAGACCTCGGGACCAAACCCTGGTTAAGAAACAAAGAATGTTTGACCAAAACAAGGCTAAGAAGCAAAAAGTATCAGACCAAACCCTGGCAACAAAACCAAGAATATTGGACCAAACCAATGCTAAGAGACTGAGAATATCAGACCAAACCCTAGCTACAAAACCGAGACCACTGGACCAAACCCTGGCTAAGAAACAGAGAATGTTGGACCAAACCCTGGCTACAAAACCAAGAATATTGGACCAAAGCAAGGCTAAGAAACAAAAAGTATCAGACTAAACCCTGGTGACAGAACCGAGACCACTGGACCAAACCCTGGCTAAGAAACAGAGAATATCAGACCAAACTGTAGATATGAAACAGAATACTAGATCAAACGATGGTTAATAAACAGGGAATATCGGACCAAGCCATTGCTACGAAACAGCATGGTGGACCAAACCCTAGCTACAAACCAAGAAAACTGGATCAAACGATGGTTAATAAACAGAGAATCTTAGACCCAACTCTGGCTAAGAAAAAGAGAATTTCAGACCAAACAATCATTCAAAAATAAAGAAAACTGGACCAAAACGTGGCTACAAAACCAAGAATATTGGACCAAACCAAGGCTAATAAACAAAACATATCAGATCAAGCCCTAGCTTCAAAACTGAGAATATTGGACCAAACCAAGGCTAATAAACAGAACATATCAGATCAAACCCTAGCTTCAAAACTGAGAATATTGGACCAAACCAAGGCTAATAAACAGAAAATATCAGATCAAACCAAATACAGTTTTATGATGTAAAAAAAGCCGGCAATCTTGTTAGTTTGTATTTACTGTCCTTTCATTCCAACTATCTGTCTTGTGGCTGAGACTGTAGTCAGTACAGATGCTCGTCTCTCTGCCTCATTACACCTTGAGCTGAAGGGTCAGTGAGCGATGACACGACTCCTCTTGGTCTGAAGTTGGTTTGTTTGTTTTTTTATTTTATCAAACTGATAAAATACGAATTGTTGATTTAGAATTTCTTTCATCTTCTCCGCTGACATTTCAGAGAAAGTTTACAGCCTCCGTTTATTTTTCTTTGTTTTCTGCCTTTGTCTTTGAAAGAGTTACCCTGGAGCGACTCATTTGTCTGGCTGCATTTCTTTAGACCGTTGAATACAATATAAGGAAGTCATCTATTTCCACTTAAAGTCTTCGCTGAACAACAGCTCTTCTGTCATCCTGACTACGTCCACTGGTGCACATCATGATACAGTGTCTTCCCTCTCCAGCACATCTTAGCAGTTTGTTGCTGGAAGGTAAATTGCTGACGGAAAGCTCCAGCACTTCTCCTGTGACTTATCTCAGCAGGAGAGCTCTCTCACATATTAATTAAGAGACAGATGAAAAGCAGGAATTAGTACAGGGTTACAAGAAGAAAGGGGCTTTAAATAAAGTTTAATCATCAAAAAGTCCACCTGGCTCATTGGTCAAACAGATTATTTACACATACTGTTAAAGCAAAGAGCTCTTTTATCCAATATCTATAATGACTCCTTGGCAGGATGTCTCCCAAAGCTGCAGACCACTGTACCAGACCAACAAACAACAAAACTGGTTGTTTTTTACCAAGATGTTGCTCTTTGCCAGGATAGTGCAACCAGAAGCAGTTGTTTTTTTACAAGATATAAAGCTGCATTTTCTGCTGAGATAATGCAAAACACCAAAACATTGGTAACAACTCCTGCAGAGATAATGCACTGAAAACCGGTTGCCTTTTACAGAGACATTGCTGCGTTTCCTGCCATGATAATGTCACAAATAGTGGCTGTTTTTTTTTTACCAAAACAGCAGTTGTTTTTTGCCGATATACACATTTTCTGCCGAGATAGGGCTACGAAAAGCGATTGTTTTCACCCAGACATCACTGCGTCTCACTGTTTTTTTTATTAAAACATGGCTGCATTTCCTGTCAAGATAGTGCCATGAAGTGTTTGCTCTTTTACCAAAACATTTCTTTCTCCCAAGATAATGTCACTAAAAGCAGTTGTTTTTCCTGCCAGGAAATTCCACAGAAGGTGGTTATTTTTTTTACTGAGAAATGTCTGCGTTTTCTGCCAGAACAGTGCCACAAAAAGAGGCATGGCTGTGTATTCTTGAGTTACTGCCATAGAAAGTGGTTGTTTCCTACCAAAATATCACTGGGTTTCCTGCATGGATCATGCCACCAGAATCCAGTATTTTAAGCAAAACTTGATGCATCACAAAATATTGTAACGTACAAATGTAACGTATCTGTGGTTTGCATGAACGTGCAATGCCCACATTTATTCTGAAGACTGGGTTGATCATTAAGGTGGTCAACAAATGGATTACTGAAAGGAAATGGAGACTTTTATTGTGAGTAACTTAATGATGTCTGTGTGATCAGCATGTGCATCAGAGTACTTTAGTATAAACTGTTTCAGATTCATGTTTGGACTGATGCTCTGTGTAAAGGAGGAGATGACTTTGGACTGATTACAGACTAGGTGTGAAGAGACAGAGAGGGATTAAGTCCTTACTGTTTGCAATTGAATAATGTTGACTTCTCTGCTGCACTCTGTGATACATCCTCCAAGTCCTGAATGAATAGTCTGTTTGTACTGACTGCACACTTGTTTCTCCTTAAATTACTTTGTTGTCCAGCGGTGTTTCAAACTGACGCTGCTCAGCGGACTATCATACTGTCACAAAAGGGTGCCTCTTTTGTCAGTTTCTAGAGCAGAAATCACTGACCGGTGGTATTTGACAACTTCAGAATGAGATTGAGTTGATCCGTAAAGTATGTTATGTATTTATTACTGAATACAGGCCATGGTGCTACCCTCTCAAGGCTGTTCTCATAAATTTTTCATACATTTTATTTACAAAAAGCGAGGCACCCCAATTGACCTATGGCTAAGCCACGCCCCCCTAAACTACACATTGGAGGGATATATTCATCATTTTATTGTTGAGAAGCTCGATGAAAAGCTTAAATTACAAGCCAAAATTTACAGGTCACAGTGTACGCTTGTGAACCGCATCTCGTTGCCGTCACCATCAAAGACAACAAGTTAAAGTGCCACTGAAGTTAAGGTTTTTGGCTCAGAATATGAGAAAAGGATAACGGCCTTTTTACCATCTTTACCAAGAGTGTCTCTCCGTTAGTTTGGTGCTACAGTATTTACACTGAATCATTCAGCATAACGTTTGCCAACCTTTGTTATCTCTGCCATTACAGATAAGTTAATGAAGCTAAGCTCCAGAAGTTAACGTTAGCTTAACTAGAGCCCTTTGGACAACAGCTAACAATGATGTACGATCACCAAAGTACAAAACTAGAACAAAATAGGCTAATGAACTCCCAGCAAACAAGGTGACATGATGAACAACGCAGCTAGGAGCTAACGTTAGGCTAACTTTAGCTAACGTTAGCTAGAGATGTTAAAGATAACTTTATATTTCTTTCCAGCAAAGTGACAATATGTCGCCTCAAACACAATGTTGACTTACCTTAGAACAGATGTAGACATCATTGTTAATCTTATTCACGTTGAGTTGATGTTGTGGTCTAACGTTACCACACAACTGACTCTGAGGCGTTTTGATGGAGCCTCCTGTTAGAAACAACGTCTGGTTGCAGTTTGTTGAAAAACGAATAAAAACTAAACCCAAAGCTTTCTGTTCCTCTGGACACTGTGTGTCACAGGGTCAGCGATAAGAAGAGAGCGTCCACATATGACATTTATCCAGTGGTATCACTGCACTCGTCCTTCAGCAGTTTTCATATCAATGGTGGAGTCCTGAGGAGAACAAAGTGTCTGACGCTGAAGAGTCTGAAGTGGCTGTCTGACCCTTTTAATGACTCTGTGACTGAGTTTAGGTTTTCAAATATTAAATAGACAGCCTGCATTAACTTCCCCTGCCTTTTAAACAGTTTTCATAAACTGTCCATCTTTTCTTTGATACACCTGTTATTTCTATATGGAGAAGCTGAAGGACGGAGTTACAGTTTTTCATGTATAAAACTGTTAATCATCATTCTACCTCACTAAACTCTTAAATTGGTCCCCAGACATTAACTGTAAGGCCATTGTTAAGTGTTTTGTAGAGATCAATAACAGACCTTGAAGCACTAAAGACTCATATCCTGACGAATGCAAGTGGAATCTTCTCTTTCTCAACTAAAGTATGCAAGAAAGGAAGAAAGTTCAACAGTCGGACATAGTGACATACGAAATTTGAGTGTGGGGAAAAGGAAAACGATGGAGAGGCTGGAACTTTTATAACGTATTAAAAATTTTGTTGATGGATATGTTAAGCCTGGTCAGTGACTCACAGTCAATGACAATTGAGATGAAATGCATTCAAAGTCATTTCAGTCAGGACCACTTCCGTCAAAGAAAACTTTATTTCCATTTGCAGTACTATATTTGGCAGTATGGCTCTGTTCTGAGGCCTCTCCGCCTTTCCTAGGCCTAAGCAGAAAGCCAAAGGTAGATAAAGCACACATGTACACTCTTCCATGCACCTACATGGAAAGCTTACGGCACAGAGAGCATGCCTCTCTGCCCTTCCATACACATGC
The DNA here is from genome assembly GCF_041903045.1 of Epinephelus lanceolatus. Lineage (NCBI taxonomy): Eukaryota > Metazoa > Chordata > Actinopteri > Perciformes > Serranidae > Epinephelus > Epinephelus lanceolatus. Next base: position 9,896,344 of record NC_135746.1, on the reverse strand, counting down.
GAGGAAAGCCTGACGCAGAGAGCTCACCTCCCTGCCCTTCCGCCTATGGCACATACACACACACACACACACGAAGAAAGCCCGAGGCAGAGAGAGCACACCTCCCTGCCCTTCCATGTGCCTACATGGAAAGCCTTAGGCAGGGTGAGCAGCAGCAGAGAAAGAAAAAAAAATTGCGAACTCAACTTACAGTAGTAACTTAAGTTTCTTGAGTTCACCAGACACAAAATAAGTGTGTCATATGACCCTCGTCTGACAGAAATTTTATGTCAGTTTAGCATTTAATATTATGTCACATGTTTCTGAATGCTGTGAAACTCCACCTGCTTAGCCCCAACATGCCACAATATGTTGAGTGCACAATGATAGTGGTGTTTATTGGCCTTAAACTATTAAGGCAAAATCCCTTTTTAGAAATTTTAGACAAATTAACTCAAAACTTGTTGACCTAACATAAAAAAATATGTCAAGCTCACAGGGGATGAGTTTTTGTGTCAAGTGAACGTAACACATTTTTGTAGACTTAACATCAAAATTTAGTGTCATGGATGGACTGGGGTATACAGTGCAGTAACTATCCATCCATCCATTTTCATCTGTGTATCTGGGAGTGGGTCACAGGGGCAGCAGGTCAAGCAAAGCACCCCAGACGTTCCTCTCCCCAACAACACTTTCCAGCTTCTCCTGAAAGATCCCAAGGTGTTCCCAGACCAGATGAGATATGTAATATCTCCAGCATGTTCTGGGTCTGCCCCGGGGCCTCCTACCAGTGGGACATGCTTGAAACACCTCCAGCGGGAAGCGTCCAGGTATCACAACCTTAACGTGGTGGAGGGGTTTGCGTGTATCCATGATCCTGGGAGCTGTGTTGTCCAGGGCTAACAGTCCAAGGTGAAGTGGTCCCAGGAGAGGGGCCAGACTAAGAGCAGTTCAAGAAGACCAAAGGCCCGTTTCCACCGCAGGAACTTCGCGGTAAATTTACAGGCCGGGGCCGTTGGTGCGTGTCTCCACCGCAGGAACCACCCCCGAAGGACAGAGTTCCGGAACTTTTACAGGGGCTAAACAAGTCCCTGCCTCGGAGTAGGTACTCAGAACGGCCCCGAAAAACTCCTGGGTGGGACTTGGGATTACTTGGCGCTGATTGGATATACTCAAGGCGGGATGTGACGTCAACAGAAAGCGACAAAATAGCCGGCATTTTAAAACTCAGCAGATGACGAGAGTCACATTTTTATAAGGAGTTGTAAGAAGATCAACAAGAATGGAAGACAAAGCATATGATAAATGGACCAACGAAGAGGTCCAGGCATTGCTGGCCTTTTACGGCAATGACGAGATACAGCGGGGGTTTGAGTCTTCTCAGCGAAATGAGAAGATTTATCAGGAGATATCCGTGCATTTAGATTCCCTTTACATCCACCACACGGCAAAGCAGTGCCGCGAAAAACTCAAGAAATTGAAGCAAGACTACAAAAAGCTGAAGGACCACAACAATAGAAGCGGTGCCAACAGAAAAGTCAACAAATGGTACGCCCAGTTAGATGCCATACTTGGACATCGGGCAGCTTACACCGGTGACCCGGGGACAAAGGACTCCGCTCCACTGCCGCAGCCGTCGACAACAAACCAGTTCCCAATGTTAGCTCTGGAGGACATCAGTAGTATCGTGTCAACGGCTAGTCCCTATGAGGATTTTTCTGCAGGTAAAATTTGCTTAACCACACTTACTTTAACAGTTTGGATAACCTAACAAGCTAGTCTGGAGATGAGTAACTTTGGTTTTGAGACTTGTCTGCTAACGTTACCCTTTAAAAGTTAGTTAGATGGCATACAGCGTTTCGGGGTGAGCATTGTGTTATTGAATAGTAAATGTTGCTGTAATGCATCTGATCAAAGTGTTAGGTATTGGCGTTATTGGCTGGTTTTCCTCACCCCGCTTGGTAGTGTCGGTCGTGTTAGCTAACGTTATCTTGCCAACGTTAGCTAACAATAACGCTAGCGTCCCTAGCAACACGACCAAGCTAACGCTAACGTGCTAGCTAACGTTAGCTAACGCTAACAACACGCTTGTTGCATGTTAGTACTGCAATGCAAGTTTCTCATGTCCATGTTTTTGTGTTTTAGAAAAACATTTGGAGACCACGCAGGTGACTTTTATGGAGCCCCCTTCCTGCAGTACCCCTCGCCACTCTGAATCCAGACGATGCAGTGAGTAAATCATGTAAAGTTACAAGTCATTAAACACAGGATGTCCTAACACTGACTTCACAGAGTGACATGCTCATGTAGTGGGTTGTACTCTCATGCGTTGTGTATAGACGACATGGACAATCATTGATGACTCAGACGTATTTTTATTCGGTCACAGCTGGTAGACAAATCGAATAACATAGGTCAGTTAGCTCCCACAGCCCAGCAAGACACAAGTGACACATGCTACGATGCTCTGCAGACTGTTCATGCTAACTAACGCATGCTAACCAAAGTTACAACAACAATAAAAATACTGTTACCTGGTAGACAAATCGAATAACATAGGTCAGTTAGCTCCCACAGCCCAGCAAGACACAGGTGACACTGCAATAAAATGACACATAAAATAAAACACACTGCCTGTAAAACCCGTTGAAATAAATATTACGGAGCTTGGTAAAACTCGACCTACCATGCTACGATGCTCTGCAGACTGTTGTTTACTAACGGGGTGCACCTGTGAAGCCTGCAGGGGCCCGTCAATGTGGCATTCAATTACTGTCAGACAATACGAATTTGCAGCTCCCCATCACAATACGAAAACAATACACATTGTACAGGTAGGCGAAATATTTATAGATCAAAAGCAGTGTACCTCCAAGGATGACCAACATATTTATTAAAGGCAAGTGAGATCATTAAAACATTAACTCCGTTACACTCAGATAAGCTTAAATACAAACTGCTGTGTTTTGATTAAAGTGGCACCTATCTAATTATGTTTTCTATTCTATTTCTCTACAGAAAAGAGGAAGAGGGAGATCGACATCGATGCCTTGAGGGAGCTGGAGGAGGAAAGCAGGAGGGAGGCCTGAGAGGAGCGTTTACTGCTATTCAAGATGCTCGCAGAGCATGAGGAACGGGCAGCTGCTGCACGAGAGACGGAGCAGGTGCGGAGAAGACAGGAAGCGGAGGAATACAAGCAGCAGATGCTTGCATTTCAGCAAGGACTTTTGGGCATGTTGGGGATGATCTTTAAGCCCCAGTCCCAGCCCGAGCCCCCCCCAATGGACTAAACTTACCACGTTTTTGTATATAGTTTGTTGTACATAGTATAGTTTTTTGTTATTTACACTCAGGTGTTTTATACTGTTAATAGTTATTTCCATTCAGGTTTTTTTTTTGCACTGTTAATTGCACTCACTTATTTGGCTTGCGGTTTGCACTGTATACACTTAACATTGTTTTCTTGCACTGATTGGTGTGTTTCCATTTGCAAATAAACCATTGCAGGAACAATTACTGCAAAGACAAACTCTCTGTTGTTGCTTTAACCCTTTACATTCTACACCCTCCCCTCATAAAAAGTGTCTATACCAAATGTTGAAGCACAGATGTGGTTAGAAAGATCTCACTGATCAATAAATGATTAAAGCTTGATTAATGTTTCAGAGAGCAGAGAGTGTATTTTTTTAGCTTTTACACCACTCATTTTTGGAGGAAAATAACAGCCATTTCTGTCTCTTTTTTGTAGTTTTGTGTCTATGTCATTTAATAATAATAATAATAATAATAATAATAATAATAATAATAATAATACATTTTATTTGTTAGGGTGCCTTTCAAGCCACTCAAGGTCACCTTACAGCAAAGATAAAACACAGCATACAAAACATCATAACACATCATACAATACATTAAAATAGAGGGGAAGACAGTAAGACAGTGTAATGCATATGATCAGATGGAATGGGCAAGTCTGAACAGATGTGTTTTGAGTTTGGATTTGAACAGATTGACAGATGTAGTGTTGCGGAGGTCAAGGGGGAGTGAATTCCAGAGCTGTGGAGCAGAGCAGCTGAATGCTCTGCTCCCTGCTCCCCTCCGTTCCCCCCACCCGCCTGGGGGCGGGGGGAACAGAGAGGTGAATGGAGGAAGAGGATCTGAGTGTGCGAACGGGTGTGGCAATGTGGAGGAGATCAGACCAGTATGGAGGGGCTAGGTTGTCAATAGCCTTGAAGGTGAGCAGTAAAATCTTGTATTGGATACGGTGTGTGATAGGGAGCCAGTGGAGCTGCTGGACGACCAGTGTGATGTGGTGAGTGGATGGGGTCCTTGTGATAATGCGAGCTGCTGAATTCTGTACCAGTTGTAGTTTATGGAGAGTTTTTTGTGGAAGGCCGAATAGGAGGGAGTTGCAGTAGTCAAGCCGGGAGGTGATAAGACTGTGGACCAGAATGGCAGCTGTGTGAGGTGTGAGAGAGGGGCTGAGGTGGTTGATGTTGCGGAGATGGAAGTAAGCTGACCGGGTTATGTGGTTGATATGAGAAATGTAAGAAAGTGTGCTGTCGAGGATGACACCCAGACTCTTGACCTGTGGGGAAGGAGAAATGTTAGAGTTGTCAATAGATATTGTGGAACTGGGGGATTTGGATAGGGTGGTTTTAGTGCCAATGAGTAGAATTTCTGTTTTGTCGCTGTTTAATTTGAGGAGGTTGGATGAAAACCAGGATTTTATTTCAAGGAGGCAGTCAGTGAGGGAGGAAGGTGGGAGGGTGGAGTCGGGTTTGGTGGAAATATGGAGCTGGGTGTCATCCGCGTAGCAGTGGAAGTGGATGTGATGTTTCCGGAAGATGTAGCCAAGGGGGAGTAAGTAAATGATGAATAGGAGGGGCCCCAGGACAGAGCCCTGGGGCACGCCTGTGGTGACTGGGAGTGGATGTGATGTGAATGATTTGAGTTGGATGAACTGAGTGTGGCCAGAGAGGTAGGATTTGAACCAGTTGAGGGGGGTATGTGTGATGCCAATAGAGAGGAGTCTGTCCAGTCATCCTGTCTGCATCTCTTTTTGGTGGTTAAATGGTGGTTTGGTGGTTTATTGTATAACCATTACAACCATCAGTCTTCCCTGCTAGATCATGAACACATTCCAGAAAAGTCCTTTCCCATCCACCACTGCCTGCAGGACAATAGAGTACCAACCTTTCCTGTTGTAGTAGTCAGTGTGGTACTCCTGCGGTGCCAAGATTGGAATGTGAGAACCGTCTATGGCTCCAACACATTGTGGCAACCCCCACCTGTTTTCAAAATAGTTCACCATTTCGTGAAGTGTGTCCGCATTTGGAAACTGGATGGCTTCCGGCCACAGTATATCCTCCACAGCAGAACAGAAGGCCTTCAAACACTTGCAGGCAGTCGAACGGCTTACCCCAAACAGGCGCGCAACGCTCCTATAGTCTGCGTTTGTTGCAAATTTCCAGACGGCTATGGCAACCCTTTGCTGGAGGGGAACACACAGGTGATAATTTGTGTCCTGCTTCTCTATCGCTGGTTGCACCCGCTGACAGAGATACATGAAAGTTTCCTTCGACATGCGGAAATTCTGCACCCACTGTTCATCAGAGAAAGTCGGCACAACCACTTTCCACCATTCCTCACTTCTCTTGAGGGTCCAAACAATCGGAGCAGTACGCCGTGCACGTTGTAGAAGAATCTGTAACACAGTAAATTGCATTAACGTTAACTCTCATTTTATCAAAACACTGTTTGTAACCAAAGTGAAATGAACATGATATGAAGCCTTAATGAAATGCTGCAGCACAAAGTGATATATTACAAAACTGTTTTCACATTAACAAAAAACACGACCATAGAGTACAGTAGAAGAATAGTAGAGTAGCAGAGGAATTGTAAAGTAGAGCACAGTGTAGAAGAACAGTAGAGCACAGTATAACACTAACTGTAGACAGAGTAAAAGAACAGTGGAGTACTTTACTATTCTTCTATTCTACAGTATTGTACTGTAGAGTGCAGTAGAGTAAATAAACAGTGGAGTAGAGTACACTACAGTACAATAGAGTAGAAGAACAATAGACTAACAGAATAATAAAGTGGAGTAACAGAAAAGTAGAGTACATCAGACTAGTAAAATAGAGAATACAGTACAGTGCAATAGAGTAAAGCAGAGCAGTGTAGTAGTTTGTGTTATTAAAAGTAATGTTAGCTTACCCTTCGTCTGGTGAGTCTGCGACGCCTAAGTCCATCGTCTGTTAAGAAAACTTCCAACAAAGTAATTCTTCTGACTATTCGTTGTCTCATTTCCTCTCTGGCCATTTCAGCCCTGTCGAATTCCTCTTCAAGACATCTTCTCCTCTTGTTCATAGCTTCCACCACCATGTAAACGAAGAGACACGCCAGCAAACCAGCGACCACCTCAGCTCCTTCCATGCTGATAATCGTCTCTTTTTCTGCTATCTTCTTCTTACTTCTGCCTCGAACTTCTGCTTCTTCTTCTTTGTTGTTGTTCTTCTGTTTCTTTGCCGCCGTGTCGCCCCGGTTAAAATGGTCGCACAACGATTACGTCACAGGAAAATTTACAGGAACCTTCCTCCTACTCCGCTCTCTCAGTGGAGACACAGCAGTTGAGAGGGCTGAGCGAGAGGACGTTCCTGTAAAGTTCCTGCCCCCCAAATAGTACCAGGAACTTCTTCAGTGGAAACGGGCCTCAAGATGACACAGCACATTCAGGGAATGAGTACCTTGCCTGGTATGGAGACACCGGTGCCCCCCTGTGGAGCCAGACCTTGGGGGCAGCTCCTCAGCCCGAATGAATAACATGAAGCCGCCATGCTGTCAGCGCCCCACCTGCAGGGAGTATAAGTGCATTGTGTGCCGGGCAGCAGGCAGGGCGAGCTGACACCTGGTGCTGCGGATAGTGCTGTAACTATCCGCTGGATTGGCCCTCTGTGCTGAATTTTCAGCCAGCTGAGGCTTGTGTTTGCTTAAATATCACTTTATGCACGTCAATATAAGTTTTTCCATAGTCTAATGTAGCCAACCTCTCACCTCAGCTGTCCAATGGAACTGTTCCCCCCACTGGACACACAGGCCTCAGTAGTATTAAAGTGTTTGGACAGACTGCTGCAGAGATCCATACACAGTTTATTTACTTGGCTGGCTGCCCAAATATTAACAGCATGCTGGGTCAATACTTGTTTTGGATTCATTTCAGATGCTGTAAAGCCTTGTGTGGTCTCAACAGGTGGACGTACACCATTCAAATAATATTACAGCACCATTACTACTCGACTGTGACTTTACAGCTTGGAAGTAATGATAAGAATAATACAACTGAAATATCATTACACCTTCACCAACATCTCACACTCGCACATGCTGAACATATGGAAATAGGAAGCCGGAGAGTAACAGTAGTGTCATTACTGTACACTATTTTTAAGTCAAGCTGTTTGGTGCTGTGCTGGAAAATGTGTTGATATAAAACCATTTGTACCCACATTTTGCTGCTGGTAGGAAATAGCTTCTCAGAAAGCCTATGTAAAACCAGAAGGTGGAAAAGGCAAATGATACGTTCCCGAGTCCTGAGGTAAGTAAATCTATAAGTTTATCCAACATTATAGGAGCACTGAGGCCATTAGGTATATCAAGTCAGAACAGAGCTGGCTGCTGGCAGAGAAAGTGTGGGCAAATACAAGGAGTGTCAGGGCACTGGGGCTTTGTTCACATGTACACAGGTATATTTTAAAAGACAGCTTTTTCTATGTGTTTTGAGCAACCTCCGGGGCTGACCCCCAATTTCCACATACTCTGTCTGTGCCACGCTGCGCGTACCCCCCCCCCCCAAACTGGATGCGTTTCTGGAGCGCCGCGCCACGTCGCGGAGCCGCAAGCTCACACATGGGAACTGCAAAATCACACAATAAAAAGCACCAGTCACTCCCAAACCTCCTGCAATTCCACACCAGGTCTTCTCCTTTTGGTTTGAATCTTCGTAGAGAGGATGTGTGATGTCATACAAAATACTATGGTTTTCCACTTCAACTATGAGTTTCTCCTCGGACCCTCGCACTGACTGACAACTTGTGCGACAGGATGTGACGTGATTTTTAAAAAACTGAGAGTTTACTGAGAGTTCGTGCATTGTGTTGTATTTTGAAACTTACCAGATGCTGTGTGTCTTCCGTTTGCGGTTTGGTGTGATCTGAGCTACGTGGCTTGACGTGCTATGGACGCGCAGTCGCTGAAAAATAGACCTGGCACGTATCTTCGATGAAAAATGGAAATGAAGCTATTCACTATAATGGGAACGTATCTGCTATGCAGTGCGTGGCGCTGCGCGGCGCAGACGGAGTATGTGGAAATTGGGGATGAGAAATGAAGCCAACACGGAAGTGCAAAAAACTGCCCCATCCAGTCACTAACGTTGTTAGATGTTGATATTTGGTTATATTTAGATTGTGGCATCGGGTGTCGAACCCCCCACCCCCGTCCAGCCCATTCTTAATCCTGAAGTTGTCAAATACCGCCACTTTGTGAGTGATTCTGGTGTCAGACACCGATGCAAAAAGCCACCTCTCATCAGTGTCAATTTTTAATGTGGCCGGAGAGCACCTTTCAATGTGCATGACTTGCTGCCAGTCAGGCTGATGGCAACTGTCGTGGCAGTACAGTATGATATGCAGCCAGACGGCACCTGTTGCGGTGATATGACACAAAATGGCGTCAGTTTGAAATGCTGTTGGCAACAACGTAATATGAGGAACTGGAAAGTCCCAGTGGAGCGGGTGGGAGGGGTGGTGGATGGGTCAAACAAACTCTGGACTTTCACCCTGGAGCCCAGTGGTTGCTTCCTGTATGAATGTAGAGCCAAACAAGTCCACTGACAAAGAGATGATACGTGATGACTTGGGATGAGAAAATGTTGAAAACGTCAGAATGCCCAAAGGAAATCACTGCTACAGGTAACCTACTGGAGAAAGCTTTTTTTTCCAGGCTTTTGATTGGCCAACTTCCCTTTCTTTCTTTCTTTCTTTCTTTCTTTCTTTTTCTTTCTTTCTGTAAGGTCACAGTTATACAGCCACCTGTTGGTTTGGCATGTTTTTGACAGTGCCTCCACTGCATTTTTGCATTTATTTAATAGCAAGGCTCATAATGGAAATTTTTTTGAGAACGAAGGAGGAAAAACCCTGTTGAAAAAGTTATCCATGCCCGTGTGGACTAGGCTTGAGGGGGAATGAGGAAGAGAAAAATCTCAGCCATCACGGTGTCAATAAATTATTCTTACTTTTGTTTCCGCCTGCTCAGACCACCTCGCAAAGAGCAATTTCCATACTTTGCTGGCTGAGGCTCACTCAGGCCTCTCATCACACAACAGCAGGAGGACGTGTGTTTCATTTGCAGTCTGTAATGTTGAGGGTGCATTACACCTGTTCATGCACGGCTTGCACATTTTGCAACATGGCATTTGGCCTTCTCTTCACACTTGAAAGCTGTCGGGACATGTTACACATTCATGCAGGAGAACAATAACTTGGACTACAGATGGCCTTATTTACTTTAATCAAATCTACTGAGCTGATTTCCACGAGATATTCAAACTAGATTCTTTCATGTCAGCAGGTTTATTGAGGGGAGTACTAAGTGTTTGAATCATAAAAACAGACAGTTGCTTATTATTATTTTTATTCAGCCCAGTTCCTTGAATAAAATGTTGGCATTGTACATTTATGCAAACCACAGATATGCTACATTTGTATGTTTAATACGTATCATATCAGCATTTCCAAAGCGACATAGTTCTGGTTACATATACACTATATGACCTGAGTTTCTCATCAGAAGGAGGAGGGGATGGTGGATGGCGTGACACCAACTGTAGGCAAGATGGTTGTCAGGCTGCAGACCATTGTTGGAGTCCAACAAAAGTGGATGTTTTTTAACAAGAGTTCGGGACATGTCCAGCCATGTTTGTAGCAAGCAAACCAGCAGGATAACATCACCAGGTTGTCAAATACTGACGCATTTGCTGGATTCCATTTATCTAGTAAGTCGGAGGCCGGAGCTGGGAATGACATCACATGTGAGTGGACCGCGTTCCAGTACAACAAGTTGGAAAACCAAGATGTTGTAGGCAATACTAGTTCTAGTGAAACAAATTAGGAAAACATACAACAATTCGAGAACAGCCTGATATGAAACATGCAAATTTAACATATTTATGGTTTGCAGAAATGTACAATGCCAACATTTATTATGACAGTTGGGTTGTTTTATTCACAAGTCTTAAAAAATATTAATTTTGAGCTAAATTTGTAGATATTAAGTTTTAAGAATGTTTGTGTGTCTTGCCGTAGTTTAACATAAGCAGAATCCCATTATGTGTACTGATGAGCATCTGCACACAGAGATGCATCTCTTCCAATAATTTTCACTGTTTTTCTTCAACTTAAATCAGACTAAACAGACTCTGACAGACTCTGACGGACAGTCATGATTAACAGCAGGGAGCCAGATTTTCAGGAGTCATTTCCTCTTAAATGATTTTGTTTCTGTTTTCAGGGAGACTGGCGTCCACTGATTGCTGTTTGTTTTCAAAGTCAGCTGCTTCCCAGAGTTTAGTAAAGGAAAATTATGTTGAACTCATCACAGGTACTGAGGAGCGAGAAGAGCTCACCTCACAGTCATGATGATGGTTTGTCTCTCAATATGTTTGGTGTTATTGTTCCAAATGAACTTTATCACAGTCAGAAAGCACCATCTGTGATAGATGCTGTGACAACAGGGAGTCCCACAGTTATGGAGACTCTGAGCATGTTTGTGTGTGAAATCCAAACTATTTGAAAGATTTATGAAATCTACGGCAGTTGACTCAGATGGATTATCAACATGTTGGAGGAAAGGCAGCAGAATAATGATGCCATTGTAGCAGTGAGCAGACTTCAGAGGAGATGAAGAGCTGTGTTTACAGAGACAACGTGGCATTATTACAAGCAACAGTGGGGTACCTTCTCAAATACATAGTGTAGTATTTAAATAAAGTGAGATTGTATTTAAAAACTTCTAAAGCAAAGGATTATGAGGAGACTTTGCTCTTTGATAAAGCTCATAATCAGGGCTGGCTCAGCCTTGCCTTGGACCAGCCTGCAGTTGGTCCGTGGCCTACTGCCATGTAAGACAAGCTATGTACTGCTGGGGACAGGGGCAGCAGCATAATGAATTTTAGCTACCTGAGAAAAGTAATATTAATTTAAGTGTACACTATATTTAGGAGATTTCCTGTTTGATAAAGCTTATACTTAGGGCTGGCTCAGGCTTGCCTTGGACCAGCCCCTAGTTGGTCTGTAGCCTACCACCACACAAGCTAAGTAATGCACTGTTGGGGACAGGGGCAGCAGCATAACGTACTTTAGCCACCTAAAATATTAATTAGTTTAGGTGTACACTATATTTAGGAGATTTAGGAGAGTTTCCTCTCTTACAAAGCTTATAGTACGGGCTGGCTCAGGTTTGCCTTGGACCAGCCACTTGTTGGTCTGTAGCCTACCACCATGGAAGCTAAACAATGTACAGCTGGGGACAGGGGCAGCAGCATAATGTATTTTAGCCACCTAAAAAAAAAAAAAAAAAATAGTTTAAGTGTTCCCGATGTTTAGGAGACTTTCCCATTTGATAAACCTATAGTAAGGGCTGACTCAGGCTTGCCTTGGACCAGCCCCTAATTGGTCTACTGCCATGGAAGCCAAACAATGTACTGCTGGGGACGAAGGCAGCAGTTACATATTTTAGCCACCTAAAAAAATAATGTATAATAGTTTAAGTCAATGCTATATTTAGGAGACATTCCTCAGGGAATCCTGAGAAGACTTTGCTCTTTGATAAAGCTGTAGTGAGGGCTGGCTCAGGCTTGCCTTGGACCAGTTCCTAGTTGATCCGTAGCCTACAACAACGGAAGCTGTACTGTTGGGGATGGGAGCAGCAGCGTAACATATTTTAGCCACCTAAAAAATACGCTATATTTAGAATATTTTTACCGCTTTACCTTTCTGTCAGACAGCCCGTTCCTATGGGGAACCTGTTGATGGCCTTAGTTTCCAATCTGTGTTTTTATCAAAGCCAAGCACTGCTGGTCTATCGCTGCCTTGATCAGTTATTTTGATGGTATTTTTGGGTGACGATCAACAGCACGCACACACAGGAAGTAAGGCAGCCAAGTGTAAAACAGGAAAGATGTGGCATAATTAGAGGTAGAACATATTTGAGAAGAGATGATTAATTCAACAGCCATGTAAATGCTCTCGCGTCTTCTCTCTCTCTACTGAAGCTCCAGCAGACCAGATCCTCCTCCACAAATGCAGCCGAATGATTGGACTGTTTTAAAGTAACCAAAACTCCTGTATGTGGAGCACATTTTTTAACAACTGCTCTGCTTGTAAGCAGCTATTTTTTGAACGTGTTTCATCAAAAACTCTGAATTTCGTGTATCCTTTTTCAGCTTTACCATTGTTACGGCTCTCAGATGTTTTTCAAACCAACATGCAACAAGCTGGCGTGTCCTACGTGTCCTCATAAATCCAGCTGAAGTGTGAAATATATCACTTTGTCAGGCTGCTACTGCTGCTCTTCAAAAACTACGACCAGCCACATGAACTCCCTCAGGTAACTTTTCAACAGGACTGGAGTGTTTTTGCCAGACTGTGTGAAGTGCGCATATGTGTGTGCACTTCTCTTCAGGTAGTTGTGTTAGAATGCCTAAAGCTGTCAGGTGAAAACCAAATTTTCAAAACCCCCAACTTTTAACTGAAAATCAAAAAAGATTAATCTCACAGTGACGACCGATCACATGCTTCAAACCATTTGTGTTTACAGGTTGCCCTTTGACCATTTAGGCTTTATACTGTCAAAGTTTGGTGGAAAAAAACTTGGAAAAACAACTTTCTCCTCATGAAACCACAAAAATTAATTTTTTTTTTGGTTGTATATGTAGAACACCAAGTTGTTAACAAGGTGTGGGAGTTTAAGTCACATCATCATCTAAACACTGATCGGCTGTTACATACGTAACCAGGCTGCAGAGATCCCCGAGGTGTTTGTGTCCAAACAGAGATACTGAGCTTGTGACAGTCTGAGTACAAACTGCACATGAAGATTTATAACAGTATTATTGTTATTTATTGTCTGAAAGATAAATATGCCATAACAAACCAATACACACCAAGGACAACATGAGACACACCACCAATAAAGTACTGGACACATTAAAATGTTGCTAGATGAAAAGTCAGAGGCTCACCAGCAGCATTACAATTCATCGTGAGGGCAACATGAATGGTCCAGTCTGAAATATTCACAGCTAGATTGTCATGAAATGTTGTGCAGACAAAGAGGTGCATCAACCAACACTAGCATCCCAAGAACAACTCAACATGGAGTAAGATCTCATATCACAACACATCTGTCTTGAGATAACACATCTGTCATTTCTCTGGAGATGATGATATGTATGCAGTTAACGTGTATTTTGTGTGAGACTCATTTAGTGTCTGCGCTGACCCTCTCTTCAACTCTTCTGGGAGATGTTGAAGGACAGACCTTCTCTGCCTCTCTCAGGCTAATATACATTCATAAAACAAAGCAGTGTAGGGCTGCAGAAGCCCTGCATGTCAATTGAAATTTCACACCTTTTGGCTTCCATCAAAAGCTCAGGGGAGGGATCTGAAATCACTGTTACCAAGAAGACCTTGGAGAAAGGGTAAATTATTAATCTCTCAGGCAGGGGGAGAAAGGGCTCTGGAGTAATATTATGTTTTCCTGTCATTGTGTAAAACAAAGAAATATTCACATGGCTGCTTTTGTACTGAGAGGGCCTTGGAAAATGTGCATCTGTTCTATTTGCAGATTAAAAATGTCTAGACATGGAAGGAAAAGCTGGTCTTAATTTGCTGTAAAGCTGATGCAGATGTCATTACATAGAACTTGTTTTAACAGCATTCAAGTGACTATATTTAAACATTTAGTTATGAGCTGATTGATATTAAAATATAGTAATATGAAGGCTGTGGACAGACGTGCAGGATGAGGTCTCTGTGGTCATCAAAACTGTATCTCTTCACCAGCATTGGATCCAGGGTCAGGTCACTTCCTGTCAACGTTACAGATCAGAAGTACAGAGAGTTGTTGACTAGAGATGATACACCGTCTCATTGTGGTCACTTCCTGTCAACGTTACAGATCAGAAGTACAGAGAGTTGTTGACTAGAGATGATACACCGTCTCATGGTGGTCACTTCCTGTCAACGTTACAGATCAGAAGCACAGAGAGTTGTTGACTAGAGATGATACACCGTCTCATTTAGTTGCATTGGTGTGAAACCGGCAGGTTTTTACAGCATCGCAGAACGGCGCATTACAAGAACTCGCTTGTTTCAACTTCATCTTTGGTCTAAACTGGATTTCAGGTGGACCAGAGACCATGTCAGAATCAGAAGATGTTTTATTGCCAAGTAAGATTCCACTTACAATGAATTTGCTTTGGTTTTTGAAGCATACATTAAACATACAATAAGCACATTGAGAGGAATAACAATAAGGCAAAGTACTGCAACACTCAACAAATATAGAATAGAAAAGTTCCAGTAAAAACTGACAGTAAAATAAAACATGAAACAAAAATACTTTTTAAAAGTACTGTAACATTAACAAATCTATACAATACAGCTGCATTAGAATAAGAGAGCTGTACAGTTTTGTGCAGGATGTGCAAAAATATTAATAAGGAGATCTGCAAAAGTTCACTGTAGAGCAGATATGTGCAGAGGTAATAGTCCAAGATGTGCGTTAATGTAATGCATATAGACAGCATCTATTGGGGAGTAAAAGGATCCACGTCAAGAGGAGTCCTGGGCCTTGTTGGTGAGGCCTGCTGCAAACAGGGAGAAACTGTTTCTGTGGTGTGAGATTTTGGTCCTGAAGGACGGCAGCCTCTTTCCAGTGCGGAGTGTTTTAAAGAGTTTGTGTCTGGAGTGGGCCACAATTTTTCCTGCCTGCCTCAGGGTCCTGGAGGGACGGCAGATTGCAGCCAGTCACCTTCTCAGCAGAGCGTATGATACACTGCAGTGTTCCCTGGTCTTTGGCAGTGGCTGCAGGGTACCAGGTGGTGATGGAGGAGGTGAGGATGGAGTATATTATCGGAGATCAAAAAACATCTCTCCAGAAGGTGTATGTGTGAGAAACACCCTGAATTTTCTTGGTGTCAGCTAGCTGCCATTAGAAAAAACGCATCTTAAAGGATCAGTTCACCAGACATGCAGATAGCTGTGGTTTGATTTAACCACTTTCTATTGGAACAATATTTATGTGAGAATTGAAACTGTTGATGATGAGGTCTGTCCTATCCAGAATGTAGTGCCTTCACCCCTTATAAAGGGCAGATGATGTTGCTCGGTACCAGAAAACTTTAAAAGGGACAGAGCAGAAGCAGATTAGCAAGACTAAGTACATTTTTGTTGGGGACTATCAGGGAGGTGGAGGGTGGAGTCCAGCTGCTATCTGCTTCTATCTCTGGAGGCAGAAACAGATTTTGTGTTGTAGACACAGTCAGAACTGCAGGTCATGTGACTCTCTCAGGCCCAAGAAATTAATCTGACTGACTGTTACAATGACAGCGTCTGTTTTGTTTATTTGTAAGTTGAACTTGTCTTTTGCCAGTATCGAAGTATTAGTTTCAGATTATAAAAAAAGTGTGAAATTTATTTCTCCGAGTTTCTCATTTGAGGTTTTCTGTTTCTTGCAAATGAGTTTTTTAAGGTTTCACTCACCCCGTGCAGAGCCATAGGACAGAGGTAAAACCCAAATGGGGTAGCAGTGTAGGTAAATCAGCAAAAAGCACCTGTGATAGAACAGACAAAAGCTCCAGGCGGGCTGTTTATTGGACACCCGTATCAGCACATTGAGAATTACTGCAGTGACATTACCTCTCAAACAGGCCGACCAGCAAAACAACAGAACAGAACAAGGTGATAAAACCTGAAGCAAGGCTGTAAAGGAACATCACCTGGCAGCAGTCACCAGAATAAAAACGTTGGCATAGTACGTTTCTGTAAACCATAAATATGCTCCATTTATACCTTTCATACTTATATCAACATTTTTAAAACGAAGTAGTGCAGATTACATACATATGAGCTGAGGTATTTTTAACGAGATGTGGGGATATTGTTTGTGCTACGAAACAAGGTATTTTTTAACTAGACATCAGGACATTTCCAGCCATGTTCGTGCTACAAACTCGGTATTCTCTAACAATATTTAGAGACATTTCCAGCTGCGTTTATGGCAACAAAACCCAGTATTTTTTAATTAGACACCAGGGTCCAACCATCTAGCCATCCATGGCTGTAGTACAAAACTGGGTATTTTTGAACAATATCTTGAGAAATTTCTGGTCAAATTTGTGCTGTAAAAACCTGCTATTTTGTAGCAATAAATAGACAATTCCAGGCCTGAATATGGCAACAAAACGGGTATTTTTAAATCAGATGCCAAGACAGTTGTTGCCATGTTTGTGCAACAAAACCAGGTATCTTTTAATGTGATGCTATGACATTTCCAGCTGTGTCTGTGCTGCAAAACCTGTTATTTTCATACAATATGTAGCGACATTTCCAGCCGTGTTTGTGCTACAAAACCCGTTATTTTCTCACAACATGTAGAGACATTTCCAGCCGTGTTTGTGCTAATAACCCGTTATTATCTTACAATATGTAGAGACATTTCCAGCTGTGTTTGTGCTACAAAACCCGTTATTTTCTTACAATATGCAGAGACATTTCCAGCCGTGTTTGTGCTACAAAACCTATTATTTTTTTTAATTAGATGTCACAACATTTTCAGGCATGTTTGTAGCAACAACACAGGCTATTTTAAGTCAAAACATGCTGTTTTCCTGACCAAGTGTTTTTGTTCCTAAACCTAACAACATGTGAATAACAGCAATGTCACATAAAATGAAAATCTGAAGCACAAAGGAACATTAATCGTTTACAGATCTGCCACATATGAAACATACACATTTATCTGTGATCGTAAGTGCTATATCGTAGGCAACTGGACTTGCTTGCATTTCTTTTCTTGAAGACGTTTCACCTCTCATCCAAGAATCTTCTTCAGTTCTAAATGACTGGTACGAAGTTTCAGGCTATAAACCCTGTGTGGGTGAGAACCCTTGCAGAGTCGTAGGGGTCACATGTGAGCTCTTAGTTTCAGAGTTGTTAAGGTCACAATGTGAGTCATTGGGGTCAGGTGGGACCAGGGGTGAACGGGTGTGAAGTCGTCTGGGGAGGGATCCCAAGACTGCATTGTAGGTGGGGGATAAGTGGTGTCATAAGCCACCCTCTCTGTTTAACAATGGTGTCAACCGACTCTGAAACTAAGAGCTCACATGTGACCCCTACGACTCTGCGAAGGTTCCCACCCACACAGGGTTTCAAGCCTGCAACTTTGTACCAGTCGTTTAGAACTGAAGAAACTTCTTGGATGAAACGTCTTCAAGAAACGCAAGCAAGTCCAGTTGCCTACGATATAAGCACTTATGATTACCATGACCTGGATGACTGAGAATCTTCACCGACACATTTATCTGTGGTTTTCAGAAATGCCAACAATAACTCTGGTGATTGGATTGCACTTGGTTTGATCCAAAACCTGGACTGCTGAGGTAAAGATGAAATGAGCACACACTTCAGGTCAGGAAGGTCAGATCTCATACTAACAAAAAGTGAAGCATCCTGGTGTACAAATAGACTCCTTTAGCCTTTGTTGTCAAGTAACCTGAAGGTCGAACACAATCTTCTCTGCTGATTGGTTTGGCCTCAGTTGCTCTTTGGACGACTGTTGAAGAGTTCTCGAGCAAATGAATCACTTGAAAGCCTTTTATTGGTATGGCACTCAGAAGATCCAACTCAAGGCAGCAGTGACCTGAGTAGAGCTGTAGAGCCTGTCAGATTTTGAAGTTTAAATCTTTTTTAAATGTTTTTCACGCTCATGGAGGTCACCAAAGCCCCTTTCCCACTGGACACAAAACCCACTAATGTACTAATAATTTCTGTCTTCAGTGGAAAGTTACAATTGGCATTCATTCCTTTGAAAAAAGACTGCAGTTGTCACAAGTTTTTAGCTCCAGCTCTGAAAAAAGGAAACAGAATGTACTTGCTAATGTTGGTGAAAGAGGAATATTACAAACTCATAAAAGTCCAGATTCAAGTGGTAACTGCAAACAGGCTAACAACAGCAAACTAATGATTGTAAACCATAGTATTATTTGTTCTATCAGTGCATGTGTACTCTCTGTACTACTGTGCATACTGTTTTTATTACACATTTGTTCCCTACAGTATGTTAATGTTATGTTGTTTTACTCAATTTTTAAATGCACTCTTTTACATCTGCCTGGTGTCTACACATTACAGCCTTCCCCAAAGTTTTCATGGACAAAATTTCAAACTCAGAACCCATTATAAAATTTCCTTAATGCAGCCATGCGGAACTTTTTACCATTTATAAAACTGTCCCTAGTTCGTATCACCCCCCCCTTGAAGATCCGCATATTTAGTTGAACCCAACAGCGACAAAAAAGCCTTTCTCTATATGGTTATTTAGCGTAGCCTCGGTCGGGTCGGACACAGCGGAAGTCAGCAAACCAGAATACAGCACCCGGAGGTGGAAGTAAGTCTGCACGCCCGCAGTGGCCCGCAGCCATTAAACCACAGAAGAAGAAGGAGCCGAGTAAGTGGTACGCAACGGGCATTGCTGAACACATAACAGTTTTACCAGATGTATCTATAAGGACTTGGTTGTACTTTCGATGTCATGGCGGATAAAGAAGGAGCACCATCTAAAAGAAAAAGAATACAAGAAGGTTAAATGGGACAGTGATAGGGCTCAAGCCCAAACACGTGTAAACCTCAGTCAGGCATTCACCAAGTGGAGAGAGCTGAGAGATCTGAAAGGTTTTAAAACTGATCCCGAGTTGGCCCTTTTCCTAATCGACAGGTATGTAATTTTTGTTTTTATTTAGAGACTATACCGCAACTTGTTAGATGTTGTTTCACTTCAA
Organism: Epinephelus lanceolatus; assembly: GCF_041903045.1. Classification (NCBI taxonomy): domain Eukaryota; kingdom Metazoa; phylum Chordata; class Actinopteri; order Perciformes; family Serranidae; genus Epinephelus; species Epinephelus lanceolatus. The sequence continues at coordinate 9,877,242 of NC_135746.1, read as the reverse complement.
TATATGACGACATGGAAGTTATAAGCAAGCTAAATGTAACGTTAGCTGATGTGAACCGCTTTTGTCTAGTAACGTTATAACAAACGCCACAAAATTATCTGTGACTGTGACCATGAACACAAATATACAGCAGGCAGTTGTCCTCAGTTTATAAGAAATTCAGAGCTACACCAGAACATTTATGATTTTCCTCTCGCTCTCCAAAACAAATGCATGCTGTAATTTCCAGTTGCAGTCGAGATTTTATGAATGAAGCTGAATGCCGGCTGCAGTCGGAATTTTACAACACCAGGCTGTGGGTGTCATACCGCTTCGGCCAAAGGGGAGCTATAATCAACAAAAACGTAAAGTTCCGCACAGCTGCTTTAACCATTCACAATGTAGTATAACACAAACAGAACTGTATGGTGTATTTTAATGCCAAATGTTGATTATTGTATTGTAGCGCAGCGAGCACTGACTGAGGTGGTCCACAGACGTGAGGCAGTAAAAAGAGTAAGGCAGTAAAAAGAGTGGGGGAGTGACAGCTGACAGTTCAGTTGGCCCATTGGTTAATTTGCTCAAACAAAGACAACTCTGTATCTTCCTACTATGATAATCTACTTCCAGAGCAAATCAGTTAAAATGAAACCGAAGTGCACATAGGTGCTCTGACTGAGAATGGCAGGCCAAGGCTGTCCATGTCAGTTGGTCCATCTCAAAAATGCAATGCTAACCACTGCACCAACATGCTGCAAAAACTTGGTTATAAATTTTTATCTTATAACTCTTTCTCAGTAGTGAGTGCTGATCTGATCTGTTTGTGTTTCCCTTCAGAACCAAGCACATGATGATGAGTCATGTTGTGTGCTATGGTTTTGTAATTGATTATTATTTTCATGACATGCACCAATATTTGAATCTCATAACAGAGCTGATAATGGCGGTGACGACCTCACCCAGCGTGACGACTGCACGTTGAGATTTGACACAGATGAGCAAACAAGGCAGCCGGTTTGTCAACGGTCCATCTGAGAGTCGAGTCGGCCGCTGAGCCTGCAGACAGATTGACCTCAATCTGAGTGTAATGGGCAGAAGATTGATGTGGAGGGCAGAGCAGCGATGAGACGGACGCTCGTCTGTTACTGTGTGAAAAATGCTGATGAACAAATGAAAACACACAACAAACACTGATATGAAGTGGTGTGTGGGAGATGAGAGGCAGCAGATATAAAGACTGCTCTGAGACTGTGAGTTAGTCAAACCTCACAAAGTAAATACACACTGGCATTACTAGAGTTATGAGGACCCTCACTGAGAATATTTGGTCCCTGAAGGTGCAAAGATAGCTGATAAATCTCATTCCCAGGTTGTCACATACCGACAACAGGTTGGTAGTCAGACCACACTACCAACCTAAAAGCAGCTGTATTTGACAACCTGGCAATGAGAGTCAACAATCAGCTGTCTTTCTCTAGAATTACAATCTGCACCTTTCACCCTTCTGTACTGGCTTCTGTCAAGATGAAATTCCCTAATGACAGAGTCTGGGTAATTGCATGCATTTTCAAACAGTTCTAGTTTAATGTAGATATTTCCTGTTTGACAAAGATAAACTGGGAACACTTCATGGTCGCAGTCTAACACCAAGTCAGTTAAACTTCAAGGATATCAAATTTTCTACTCAGGAAGCACAAGTGATTGTGAACCCCCAAAAAGGGAATAGTTTTACATGTGGTGTCCACAGACAGTTGCTCTCTCTTTATCCTTCCCGACTCTCCTTATCCTTCTTACCTGCAGCCCACTCAGGTTGCACAGGTAGTCCAGCTCTTCCAGGCTGGCACATCCATACGAAGGTTTGCTCTGTCTCCCAGCACAGTCTCAGCAGCATAGAAGAGATACAAGGAGAGCGGCTGTTACACGAGGAGAGCTGGACAGGGCCGTAGAAGGGCATCAACCCAGCAGCAGGACTGGTATCTGCTCCTTTGTGTGAGGAGGAACAGGAGGAGCACTGCCAAAGCCCTACAGAATGACCTCCAGCAGGCTACTGGTGTGCATGTTTCTGACCACACTGTCAGAAACAGACTCCATGAGGGTGGCATGAGGGCCCGACGTCCTCTAGTGGGACCTAAGCTCACAGCCCAGCACCGTGCAGCTCCATCATTCACCAGAGAACACCAGGACTGGCAGGTCGACCATTGGCGCCCCGTTCTCTTCACAGATGAGAGCAGGTTCACACTGAGCACATGTGACAGGCGTGAAAGACTCTGGAGATGCCGTGGTGAACAAAACGCTTGAGCGGTTTGGTGGTGGGTCAGTGATGGTCTGGGAAGGCATATCCTTGGAGGGTCACACAGACCTCAGTGTTGTAGCCAACAGTCCCCTGACTGCTGTTAGGCACCGGGATGAAATCCTCGACTGTCAGACTTTACGCTGGTGCAGAAGGCCCTGGGTTCCTCCTGGTGCAGGACAACACAGTGTGTATGCAGTTCCTGGATGACGAAGGCATTGGTGCCATTGACCGGCCCTCTTGTTCCCCTGACCTAAATCCAACTGAGCACCTATGGGACGTTATGTTTCGGTGCATCCGACACCTCCAAGTACCACCACAGATTGTCCAGGAGCTCACTGATGCCTTGATCCAGGTCTGGGAGGAGATCCCCCAGGACACCCTCATGAGCATGCCCAGATGTTGCTGGAGTGCATACAGGTAGGCGGGGGCTGTACACACTTCTGATTCACATTATGAGTTGCCGTGTGATTTTGATTCCAGCCCTCAGTGGGTTGATGATTTTGGTTTCCACTGACCATTGTTGCGTCAGTTCGTTCAACAATTATACAATATACATCAGTAAAGATTTTCAACTTTGGAGCAGCGTTTTATGGATCAGACTGCACAAACGTGAAGTACAGCAATCTGACAGTTAAAGCCCAAACTAAATAACACATTTCTCATTCCCTTCCAGAATGACTCAAATGAGCAGGAAGACCATTAGAAAATTACTCATATGACAATTTTCTGATCAAGGTTCCGTGTTCCTTTATTGTCATTCTACATCACAACAACAAAATGCAAGTTGTAGTTGTTTGTGAAGATTCTCAGTCATCCAGGGCCTTGTTTCAGAAAGCAGGATTAGTGAAAACTCTGGAGTATGTTGAGCCTGAGATGAGTTTTCCGTTTCACAAAGCCAGTTCAGCAAAACCCTGAGTCAGTTACTATGGCAACTTACTCCGTGAAGCAAACCTGCTGGCTTGCAGGTAGGTGGCTCGTAGCAGGAAGTAGAAACATGGTGTGTTCTTTTCTGAAGTCATGGACGTGAAAGCACAGATTATTCAAAGGGTGTTGCATCAGAAGAAGGTGATAAGACCTCGTTTGGATGTTCTATTGTTCCTGGAGGAGTATCTCTATGAAAAATACCGTTTCACCTCACACGCAATCACTTATCTGAACAATCTCCTCCGCCCACATATCAAACATCACATATCATGGATTTGCATTATCGTCAGAGCAAATTTTATGCATTGCCCTTCGATTCTTTGCCAACGGTAGTTTTCTTTATTACATCAGGGACAGTGAACACATCAGTAAGGCAACAGTTTGTCGGGCCGTAAGGAAAGCAACGTTGGCTCTGAAAAGACTTTTGCCCGTTTTTGTGGTTTTCCCTGGACATAAATATGAACGGATCATCAAAGAGGAATTCCACAGAATTGCAGGTAATTAGTCTACGTCTTCAAGCTTCCTTTTGCATGATGTACTGCAACTAATGATGGTTATCGTTCTGCACGAAAAGGTGATATGTGATGCAGCCCACATTTTCACCAATGTTGAAGCCAAATGTCCAGGCTCTGTCCATGGCTCACGGATTTATTGTTAAGTCTACACTGAGCAATACATTCACACAGGGTCAGTTAAATTTTGATCCTCCCTCCTCCAATAATTGTGGAAGTGAAAATGTCAAAATTGTAACCTGTACCTGTACCTACTTGGAGACAGAGCCCCGCCTGTCCTCTCTGACGACCCCTGACCCTGACCCTGAGCCTGGACCACAGCAATGCTACAACCTGCAGAACCAGAGCAAGGATTGAGATGTCAATTGGCATTCTCAAGGCCTGCTTCAACTGTCTGCGTAGGCTCAGGGTCACTCCAGAGAGGGCATGTGACATTATTGTGGCCTGTGTTGTGCTCCACAATATTGCTATATTGAGAGGAGAGTGACAACCTGCCGCACAGAGACATGACTCAGAGGAAGACCATCTCTTCCACCCCACTGATGGGTAGGATGGACAAGCAGTGCAGGATGCACTCTTGCAACCATTTTTTCGTAGTAATCCCCTCATTACCTCCCACCAGTCCTCCTCCTCCTCCTCCTCCTCATTATAGTTACCAGCAACACTCAGTTTTGAGACCATTAAAGTTTTCATGTGGGGCAGAGCGATCAGAAATGGTCATACATGATATTGAGGATGTACAGTATACCTCTGAAGGCCCATCAGCCCCCACAGCAGTGGTTACAGACACTGCGTCTTTATCATCCTCCTGTGGTAAAGAGGAACAATAATGTTAGATGTAGGCAACTCAAAACCATCACACAAACTCTGTGCAATATTCAGTTACTTACAACCACATGAAACTCTGCAGTGGCAGGAGGCTCCAGGAGGGTAATCACTCCATCTGCACAAACTGTTGCAACATGACAAAGGTGAAGTGCCGACATCAGAGTTAAGAACTGTATCACAAGCTGTGCAGAGTGGATAAAGGGACCCATAGTGCTGGCAAAGAGGATGATTGGTGAACACACCCTTTATATGAGCACTGGTGTCCTGATGGATGATGGGCTCTGATGAGCTGCCCCCTGGGATGCCCTCAGCAACAGGCTGCCCACTATTCTGGCTCAGTGCCAGCTCCTCTGTGTGGGTGAAAGGGGCTGGTGGTGGCCCACCAACCGTTTTTCAGGCCTCAGCCTTCTTGTTTTCAGCTACAGTCAGTACGTTTGCATGGACAGTTTAATTCCACTTTCATTCGGAATGAAAGGTCATTCTGATTAAAAGTGGTCATGTAAACAGTCATTCCGATTGAAAATTAAATCCGATTAAAGAGGGTGGTTTATTCCATTTGTCATTCCGAATGAAAGAATTTTGTGTGCATATAAACGCTCATTCCTCTTTAAGTTCATTCCGGTCTTTCTGCGCATGCTTGTTTCCTTGCCCTTCTGGTACGATGACATGTATAGCGTGCATAGCAACAGGCTGAGATAGAGCAGTCGGACTCGTTGCACTCACCGGCTTCCATTCGCCACAGCACAGTCCTCTATCTCCCTCCTTCGACCTTCTACCTCCCTTCTCCTCCTCAACAGATGAAGCATTAGCAGAACAAGGTTGTTGTTGTACTGCTGCTTCAAGAATATAAGCAAAACAAGCCTGAAAAAGGCACTAAGAATGGTGTCGTCAAGCATCTTGTTATCCGGAATGAGGACTACAGTGTTTTCTTCTGGTAAACGTAAACACGTAACATCCGCCCCGCCCCCTATCCAATCAGAAACCTTCCCTACCTCAAACCTTGCGCAGACCCGAATAAAGGCGATTAAACTGATCTCCCGTGTAAACCCTCATTGGGAATGAATATTTCCCATGTAAACTACCTGGAAACCCTTTAATTCTGAATGATTTCATTCAGATTTATTTCATTCTGAATGAGAAGCCATCATGTAACCGCACCCAGTGATATTCAACAGTTCAATTAACCTCAGCCTAATATTGCAAGAATGAATTTAAAATGAGCAAAATTTCCTCACCAGTCTGCACAATATTTTTGTGCTTGATTTTGAGCTGCTGCCCAGTGTGTTTGGGCTCCATTAAATTACAGCTGAATTAGGAGATATAGCAAATTTTATTAAAATATATGAAGGTATATTAGACACATAACACATCACATCAGAAAACATCACTTCACATGACCTAATAACACGCGCTGCAATCTTTTCCCATGCCACCTGATGTTGGCTGCAGCTGCCGTATTTGATTTATGTCTAAAGACATGTTCTGATTCTGCATATGCAGTCATCAGCATGTCTAATTCAGCTGGCATGAAGTACGTCGCTCTGCCTTTAACTCGCCTTTCTGCCAATGAGAATCATGTCAGCTGCACTCCATTGATGATGGCTTTATAAGCTCACCGTGGACGCGCTTTCCTCAGGCTGAACTGCTTTCTGACACAGGGCCCAGGTCATGGTACTCTTAAGTGCCATATTGTAGGCTTGTTTCACCTCTCATCCAAGAGGCTTCTTCAGTTCTCTGAACTCTGTACTTTAGAAGCCTCTTGGATGAGAGGTGAAACATCTTCAAGAAACTCAAGCAAGTCCTGTTGCCCATGATATAGCAGTTCAGGCAAGTTGTCATCCTTTACTGCACAAGAAATTGACAAACTAACTTTTTAGTGGTGGAGTATGGAAGATGACATGAGTAGTCTTGTGATGTGTTCTTAGCAACATCTTCCTTCACTATGGTTGAAGTGTGGTTCGGTTTAACCACAAAATCTACATGGTTGAGGTAACACAAAGGTCAAATATCAGGCTTTGTTAGCAGAAATAATAACTGAGTACTTGAATCTTTTCCTGATATTTGTTGAGAAGATAAAATTATAGAATACCACCAGCATTAACCTTTTTTCAGGTTGTTGTTACAGGGTCATGTGGCACTTGGTTCATGCTGAAAATGTTGCAGGAGGAAGGCATTCACAGACACAATTACGTTAATGGGCTCACATTAGCTAAACCTTGACCTTGGCCGTTTGTCCTGTATAATGCCACTATCAGTTTTCATATGGGCACAACAAGGCTTCACCAGAGACTCATCCTCCCTGCACTCCGACCGTACGTCCTGCTACTTCCTCCTCACAGAAAATAAAACATGACAAAAAATTAATGTCATGTGAAAACAGATGGGTGTCTTTATTCTGCCAAGTGAGCAGCAGTTAAATCAAATAGCTGGGCTGATTTATAAGGAGATCTATGCCGCTGCAGCTAAGAGAAAATCAGCTGTCACCTCACTTTATGTCCACCATATTTAAGAAGATTCACAATGAGTTTCAGAGCTCTTATCTACAGGCTATCAGGACTGGAGGATCAGAAAGATGATAAAACACAACTGAATATGACAATGTTTAGCATTATTTTTTATTATTTACTAAACTGTCAATGAGATAATACAGGAGAGGGCACATAGATATAAGTTACCATTAAGATTCAGGCTCTCTCTACACAAACAGATGTTTCAGAAATCTGGTATTTTCCTCTACGTTTTGGTCTCTTGTCCACACAATCACAGTTTTAGCTGACTACAATTGAGATATATATATATTTTTTAAATGCCTTCTAAAGAGCAGATTTTTTAAAATCTGTGCCCCAGGAATGAGTCCTAAAATGCGGACATATGAGTTATAATTTTTTCACTCCTGGTTCCCTCTTCTTGAAGTCACTGTGTTTTTGGTTAGCTGTCTGAAATAAGATCTGTGGTTAACACAAGCTGAAGAGACTTTCAGAAATCATAAAAGTGGTGAAGAAAAACGTGTAAGTATCATAAAAAAGTTTTTTTGTCACAGAGCTTATTTTCTACAATAACCCAAATACACTGGAAAAATCCCACAGGGTTTTTTGATGAGGAAACCAGAGCGACACTAACTCCCACATCAGCCTACAGAAAATCATCATCCCTGGAGCTCTCTACTGCTGCACCACTTCACAAACAAAAGGTAGCTATCTGCTGCTGCCAGGAAAGTCCACCAGTAACATCTGTTTTGGATCAGGCCCATCAGATGCAACAATTTTGAGAGTGGGACTGTTGTTGTAGAGGTGTGAAAGAAAAACTTTCACATGTCCAGAGCATCACTTGTTTCTTTGAGTGAGGTCCTTCATTCGTTTTCTAGCAAATGCAGTGGAGAAAACATTTCTGCCTGACTCATAACATCAGTGGTTCTTTGAGCTGTTTTGTTCTTGATTCTTTCAATAATTGACCTATGGCTAAGCCACGCCCCCCTCCACTCACTCAGACAAACTATCAACATTCAGTGACCGGCGCTATGGCAGGTGTCACAGTACACGGCATTTCACAGGAGGCAACTGATGATTTTTGGGGACATAACGATCAGATGTCATTGAGAAGTAACCAAAAGGGCCTAAACTACGAATTGGAGGGATATATTCATCATTTTATTGTTGAGAAGCTCGATGAAAAGCTTAAATTACAAGCCAAAATTTACAGGTCACAGTGTACGCTTGTGAACCGCATCTCGTTGCCGTCACCATCAAAGACAACAAGTTAAAGAGCCACTGAAGTTAAGGTTTTTGGCTCAGAATATGAGAAAAGGATAACGGCCTTTTACCATCTTTACCAAGAGTGTCTCTCCGTTAGTTTGGTGCTACAGTATTTACACTGAATCATTCAGCATAACGTTTGCCAACCTTTGTTATCTCTGCCATTACAGATAAGTTAATGAAGCTAAGCTCCAGAAGTTAACGTTAGCTTAACTAGAGCCCTTTGGACAACAGCTAACAATGATGTACGATCACCAAAGTACAAAACTAGAACAAAATAGGCTAATGAACTCCCAGCAAACAAGGCGACAGGATGAACAACGCAGCTAGGAGCTAACGTTAGGCTAACTTTAGCTAACGTTAGCTAGAGATGTTCAAGATAACTTTATATTTCTTTCCAGCAAAGTGACAATATGTTGCCTCAAACACAATGTTGTCTTACCTTAGAACAGATGTAGACATCATTGTTAATCTCATTCACGTTGAGTTGATGTTGTGGTCTAACGTTACCACACAACTTTATCCAAAGGAGACACTTTTCTCGGTTGAGATGTGGTTTAAAGTGTAAAAAATACACCTCATCGCCCAGCCTCTCAGGATACCTTGTGTCAGAGTTGCATGTACCCCATGCACACCGTTTGACCATTTTTAAACTTCAAATCTCTGAAAAAGCTCATAAAACCGAACAAAACTGACTTTCTGTAATGCATTTCAATGGACGTCCAGGCAGAGAATGTCCGAGTGTATGGGAATGTCTATACGCACTGTGATTGGCTCATCGCATTTGAGGGCGGGACTTAGCCATAGGTCAATTCAGTGATTGTTTCAGTATGAAATAAAGCACATTGTGACAACACAGTGGCTTCTTGTTGTGTTGCCAGTAAGCAGCAGTTAGTAGTGTTTTATCTTTCATGACCTGCTCTTGTATGAGTGTGAGTGTGTGTGTGCACTTGTCCTTGTCTTTGCATTTAGGTATCCTAACTTTTCCCACAAGTGAACAACAGCAGCAGCCACATCTCTTTTCCATCATGTATAATAGATGACGCTGGCAGGCGGTCAGCAGTGAGGCCCGACAGCAGGAGGACCAGCTGACAGCCAGCGGAAATATTCAGTGCTGCTCGGAAATGTTGGAATTTGTGCAACCTTTGTAGGAATAAGGACGTTTAAGGGTTGTTTCAATAATGTAAAGAACAGATGAGCTGCAGGGAATGTGGGTGATCAAACTCCCATAGATAACAGCTGCAACCAAACTGAGCAGGAGAGTCTGTGCACACACTCCTGAGGTCTAATCAGGTGAAATAAGTGAAGACACCTGTGTTAACTCTCCTCAGGTGTTTAGCTTTATTCCCTGATTATTCACCAAACTGCAGTGGATCTGCTGATAGATATCTCAACACTGACTGAGCACTGATACTGGATGATTCTTCAAAACCCTGGACTACATTTCATGATTCTTAAATTATCTGCTCATATCAGTGCATGGCAACTATGGTTTGATCAAGTCAGTGTAGATACAATGAAAAATGAATACAGCTTTTTCACAGATCTGTAAGAGGACACAAGCACTGACAGTCAGACAGGCTACATGATCACTTTGTTGCTACACAAAGTGCTTAATGCCACTTGAAACAGAATGTTGGCAGCAGGGATAAATTGTGAGGTGCAAAAATCATAATTTGAAACTGGGCTCTGGCTTCTTCTGTGTGCAGGCTCAGGAGAAAGTTTACTGTTGTCAGAAAACAAACTACACAGAAAGGTAGGACGGCAAAAAGATGGGTTATATGGCAGGAGGTGAGGTGAAATGGGCAGGTATATATACACTGCAGGGCTGATTAGGGAAATAGGAAACAGGTGAGTAAAAGAGTGAAGGAGTGAAGGAGGGGTGACTGCAGGACAGGAGGGAGTGTCTGAATCAGAAACAACAGGAGCTGCATAAAGTTATGACGATGTGCACAAGCTTTGGAGATTAAAGATTATTCTTTTTGAAGCCATGAAAATTATTCAATGGTCAAGTATTTTGGGAGTGTTGTGGATGTCGTGTGAATGGATGAAGGAATATTCATTGATATTTTACATATCTGCATCAGAGTGGCTCACACTCTCTTCTTTTGGTGCATTTCTGGAGAAGTGATTTCCCTCAGGACCAATAAAAAGTGAGATATTTTCTCAGTGAATCAGACGTCTCTCAGTGTTGGGTCAGGAGCTGCAGAGAAACAGATGACTAGCTGGTTCTCGCTGGTGGAAGTGAGTGAGAGTAAATAGCTAAAAATGAGGAGCAGCAGGATTCAAAGCTAAATTTAGCTTCGTGAGCTGAGCTGTTGGTCGTTTTTTTTTTTTTTGCTTTGGCTTTCAGTTCTGAGACCACATGCAGGGTGCTCTCACACTCTTTGATTGGTGGAAATTGTTGTACGCAGCCTTACAGGAGACTCTCAAGGAAACACTCAGGACTAAATTACTCACCATCCTCCTCATATTATTCAGACATGTACAAACATAGACATGTGTGGTTAACAGGTGTCAGTGTGTAGTATTATTATTGTAAAAAACAAAAATGAGAATGCAATTGAACAGAAATCTAGTGTTAATTACCACCTCCGCCCACCAGCCCAGTGTCTCTGACAGTCTCCATCCATGTCAGTGAAAACATGGATGCTTCACACACAGAAGATCTATACAGTCAGCACAGTTTCAAGATTAGAGTCACCAATTCAGTATCTGACCAAATGTCTCCCCTTCTGTTCCTGAGATATGACGTTAAAACAAGATGATGTCACAGTCAAACTGACCTCTGACCTTTTGACCTTCATTATTTTATCCTGTTAGACATTTGTGTCAAGTTTTGTCATAAGTAGTGTATCAATTCTTGAGTTATAGCCAAAAACAGATTTTGTAAGGTCACAATGACCTTGGTCGTTGACCTTCAGGCACAAGATTATAATCAGTTGACTGTCCAAGTGGAAGTTTGTGCCAAATTTAAAGAAACTCCCTAAGGGGGCGATCACACAGAAATGAGACGCTAGAAATGCGACGCAAGTAAAACCATTGTTTTTCTATGATACGGTGCATCTGACCGGCATTCAAGCATCTTTTTAAACGCACGTTTTTGTAGACGCTTCTTTTTAGACGTTCGTTTTTAGACGTGCGTAGCCGCTGAAAAGTTAAAATATTTTCAACTTTTTGAGCAACAGATGCCAGTAGCACCATTCGTCATTGTCGTCATTGGCCCAGGCCAAACTAATCCCAGCCAATCAAATCCTCCCTCCTGTTTTGTTGTGGCAGTTACGGCAGTTTGGTCAGACACACAGCTCGCTAAATAGATGGTGGTATTCACCATAGTGTTCCCTTTTTTTGAGGATCTCATGCACCCAAAACCTCTGCTCTTTGGGAGGTTGATTCTCACCTTGGTTGAACAGCAAAGCAACGGCAAGCGCTTTACGTTTCGTTTCCATTTTGTATCCGTTATTGTTTATCGCCCAGTTGCGCACACATCCCTGCTCCACAGGCGCTCCTTGCTGGGGTTTTTTTGTCTTGTGTGTATTTGAAAAAGCGCTTCCAGCGTTTCAAGCGTCTTTGAAGCGTCCGCTTTTCTAGCGTCTCATTTCTGTGTGATCGCCCCCTAAGGGTATTCTTGAGATATCACGTTCACAAAAATGAGACAGATGAGGTCACATAGACCTTGACCTTTGACCTTCAAAATTTAATCAGTTCATCATTGAGTCCAAGTAAAAGTTTTATGCCAAATTTGGAGAACTGCCCTCAAGCTGTTCTTGAAATATCACGTTCACGAGAATGTGATGGATGCAAGGTCATGGCAACCTTGACCTTTGACCTATGACTACCAAAATCGAATGACTTCATTGTAGAGACAAAGTGGACGTTTGTCTAAAATAAAATTTAAAAAAAAGAATTCACTCAAGGCAGTCTTGAGATGTTGCGTTAAAAGGAATGGGATGTAAGTAATGTCAGTACTTTACGTATGTACGGACAACCTAAAGAACATAATTCGTCCGGTCACAGCTATCACCGGTGCTTAGGCACAATAAAAGCTAATGTTCTCTCATTGTTAAAAAAACAATAAATTACGGATATTTGGTGACTATGACTGTTTTGTCTTGCATACTTTTTCATTCATGAAATATAATTGGGGTTGACTCAAAGTTCAGTATCATAAAAACAATGTATTGTTAATGTGCCATGGAGTCAGTTTTCTGTCGCCTTTATTTTTAACAATATGACATATTTCTTCTGATTTCTCAGTGGATTTAATGACGTTTAATCAAAAACTATATTGTGCTAAAAAATGAGTTATGACTCTGAGTACAAATTTGAGTGTAATAAAACAAAACACTTGGTTTTCAGATTGCACTGAATAGCGTCAAAGCCTTTTTACATAAAAGTGAACAAAGAGAGACGTAGAAAGGAACTGCAGGTAGGAAAGCAGTGAGGTGAGTCAGCCTTCGAGGAGAATTCTTTCACATAATCCTGAATCACTCAACACTCGCAGCACGGCTCAGATCTTTGGTGTTTCAATATTTTCAATCACAGCTGCATTGTGTGTGTGTGTGTGTTTGTTGAGCGGCTGCATGTTGGTGTTCTTCCTAAGAATCAGGACAATAGAGTGAGTCGCTCACCTGAACCAGAGGCCTGTACTCAGGCTTGTTGTCAGGGAGGGTCAAAGGATACAGATGACCCCGGCCCAAGACCCAGGAGGGGCAGATGTAAATGTATGCCTGCTTTATACAATTCTAAATGGTTTAGCCCCTCCCCCTCCATGTGACTGTGTGTTCTCGCTCAGTAAGTTCTTTATGATCCTCAAGGTTATCCTTGGTACGACACTGTAATGTACCGTTTCATTATGGGCAATCAGCTTTTTCTGTTAAAGCTACAGATCAGTGGAACACCTTGAACTGTAGATGGTCCCTTTTAAATGAAAATTAAATTAAGTTTCACTTTCACTGTGCCTGCTGTTCTGCTGCTCCGTACAGTACACTCTGCACTTTGAGAGTGATGACCAATGAATAACTAAAGGGTATTATGTTTCCAACATTGCTCCTAATGAAAGGTCCAGCTCCGAAAATCAAAAATCAAAATGTGGCGGGAGATGTTTTAATCGTGGTGGGTCACTGCAAATTAATAAATGTGTGGGAAAGCCTGATCGTGCATATCTGAGAAGATTTTTTCAGGCTTTCCTTCTTCAGCAGATACATGTGGGGAAAAAAGAATAAGTTCCACACAGAGTGTTTCCTCTCAGAGCCACCTCTCTCCTCTGAGTCACATTTAAACGTGCAACATGTAATTTTCTGCCGCTAGGGGTCTCAAACCAAAACAATAACAGAAGACGGAGTTGGATGACGTCACGGCGTAGCATGGGATCATGGGAGTTGTAGTTATATAACAGATACAGATCTGACGTTCCTCACTTCGTGTAACTGAAACCAACCGCGGCAGTTTTTCTGGCAGAGCGAGCTTCAGCAGCAGAGAAATGCTCATGGACGAGGTATATTACTGAAGTTATATTCACTTTATGTTTCACTTTATGCAAATGGGGTCCATTGGCCGGTGTAGCAGCCCGAGCTGATCTGGTACCTACACCGGATCGTCAAACTCTGATCTAACTATCAGTAGTAACATTACTTAGGCTGACCAAACGTCCTCTTGTTGTGGTTAGCCAGCCTCCGCTCCGCAGCAGAGGCCGCTGGCCGGATCGCTGGTGTCCCGGCGGGCAGCAGTGCTTGCAATACACTGGTGGAAATGATTAATATTTCGATAACATCAGCCAGATGTTTGCTTACCTGTCTAGTAGAACACACGCAAGGTCGGCGTCGAATTGTAGTCCTAGATTTTCACGAAGCTCTTTCCATCTCAGAAAGGCCACACCAATATTTATCCTTGATTTAGCTCTCTTCTTATCCCAAATTCTTCTGGGATTGCTTGGTTGACCCGTACGTTTCCGTTTTACCGGCTTGTTTACCGGGACAGCTTCGGTGTCAGAAGGTGCAGCAACCGTCAATGCATAATCATGATCCATGACAAGTTAGCTTAGCCTAGCAACAGTAACGTTCATTCCCTGACGTCTCACCCGGTCTGCTTCTTCTTCTTCTCCTTCATTTAATGTCTATGGTAGCTGGAGTTATGCCGCCATTGCGACCTAATGACACGGTCCATAACTGTTATTAATATTTCATATTTATCTGGGTTTGAAAAATTGTTGGAAACATTTCTGATAATCAAAGTACACAATTAAAAAAATAGATAATATTGGTTTAGTCGTTTTTAGACATTTTTATGTGGAAAAACTACATATTATACCTTTAAGTGATGTGAAAATCCCTGACGATGGTGGAGCTCGATCAATTTCTGTGTCAAAGGACGGAGAAACGAGGAGCGAGGGAATCAGAAGAAGCTGAATGCAAACCTCCCACTGGTCACAGCTGACCCTTACTACCCTGACCTCCACTGCTGACCTCAGGGCAGAGGAGTCATATTACAGCTTCTGTTTCCATGGTGACGCCGTCTCCAAGGACAGCATCTATACACAGTTACCACTGTTACAAAAAGAGTCTTTTGTGACCCTTCGCCTCTGAGTCCACACTCAATCAGCTCTCTGCAGGGCTGCTAAATGGTCAGTTTTCAGGTGAATGATCTAAATAAGAGAGAGTGCAGAGAAACAGAGGTGTATTTTTTACCCTTTAAACCACATCTCAACCGAGAAAAGTGTCTCCTTTGGATAAAGTTGTGTGGTAACGTTAGACCACAACATCAACTCAACGTGAATAAGATTAACAATGATGTCTACATTTATCTTTAACATCTCTAGCTAACGTTAGCTAAAGTTAGCCTAACGTTAGCTCCTAGCTGCGTTGTTCATCATGTCACCTTGTTTGCTGGGAGTTCATTAGCCTATTTTGTTCTAGTTTTGTACTTTGGTGATCGTACATCATTGTTAACTGTTGTCCAAAGGGCTCTAGTTAAGCTAACGTTAACTTCTGGAGCTTAGCTTCATTAACTTATCTGTAATGGCAGAGATAACAAAGGTTGGCAAACGTTATGCTGAATGATTGTCTTTGATGGTGACGGCAACGAGATGCGGTTCACAAGCGTACACTGTGACCTGTAAATTTTGGCTTGTAATTTAAGCTTTTCATCGACCTTCTCAACAATAAAATGATGAATATATCCCTCCAATGTGTAGTTTAGGCCCTTTTGGTTACTTCTCAATGACATCTGATCGTTATGTCCCCAAAAATCATCAATTGCCTCCTGCGAAATGCCGTGTACTGTGACACCTGCCATAGCGCCGGTCACTGAATGTTGATAGTTTGTCTGAGTGAGTGGAGGGGGGCGTGGCTTAGCCATAGGTCAGTTATTGAAAGAATCAAGAACAAAACAGCTCAAAGAATCACTGATGTTATGAGTCAGGCAGAAATGTTTTCTCCACTGCATTTGCTAGAAAACGAATGAAGGACCTCACTCAAAGAAACAAGTGATGCTCTGGACATGTGAAAGTTTTTCTTCACACCTCTACAACAACAGTCCCACTCTCCAAATTGTTGCATCTGATGGGCCTGATCCAAAACAGATGTTACTGGTGGACTTTCCTGGCAGCAGCAGATAGCTACCTTTTGTTTGTGAAGTGGTGCAGCAGTAGAGAGCTCCAGGGATGATGATTTTCTGTAGGCTGATGTGGGAGTTAGTGTCGCTCTGGTTTCCTCATCAAAAAATCCTGTGGGATTTTTCCAGTGTATTTGGGTTATTGTAGAAAATAAGCTCTGTGACAAAAAAACTTTTATGATACTTACACGTTTTTCTTCACCACTTTTATGATTTCTGAAAGTCTCTTCAGCTTGTGTTAACCACAGATCTTATTTCAGACAGCTAACCAAAAACACAGTGACTTCAAGACGAGGGAACCAGAAGTGAAAAAATTATAACTCATATGTCCGCATTTTAGGACTCATTCCTGGGGCACAGATTTTAAAAAGATATATCTGACTCTTTACTCTGCAGCAGCTCTTTGAATATGTATAAAATATATAATACATTTCAGCCACCATCAGCCCTTATCAGGTCTTACAATAAACAGAGAAGCACAAGATGAAGCTATCACAGCTCTATTTTCAGTCATCAGCAGTGTGGACAGTTTGAAGTTGTAGCCAGGATGAGACAACATTTTTCATTTTGGTGTTTTTCTTTTTTAATTGCTGTTAGGCAACACTTCCTTCACAGATGTTTCTCAATAATATCTTCCAGTGGCTCAAAGGGCATCATCGCTCCCTTTGATGTTCATCACGGGAAACAAGTCGATGGGCTTGGTATTATTTATTGAGGGAGAAATTATATAAAAGAAACTGTGTGCAGCAGCAGTATTTGAATACCATCTTTTATTTGAAAGCCTATAGCATTTGGAAATTAAATGTATTCTCATACAATGGCTCATATAATATCTAACAAATTAGCACCTCATGAATGGCGTCGTCATGTTACCTACTGCTTTAATGGATTGAGAAAATGATTGATGTATTCTGTAACGTTATACGACTCTGAGCCACAATCGCTGACTATAGGACGGCCGCTGGGGACTGTGCAGGATGGCACATGACGCAGAAGGTTTATGGATTTTGGGGAGTAAATAGAACAGTCTACAGCGCAGAGAATCTGGACCCATAAGGTAAGTTTTTTGTTTTTTATAATAAAATTTTTTATAATGTAATTTGACATTTGTCATTTACATTTGTTAAACTTTGTCCCTGACTATTTTCAGTGTTTCATTTTGCAGCGGCTGCGTCTGGGGGATGTAATAATGTTTGTCTTTAAGTTGTCTGTACGCTTCCTGTAAGTAATTTTTTTTATCTTGGGTACAGATTTGTCCACTCTTATCCACACTCTTTATAATGATGTTGGGATTTTTTGCCAGTTTGGAGAGAGCCTTTCATTCATCACAGGTGTTTGATTTTTATTTTTCAAACACCTTTACATCTTCCCTGATGAGCTTTTGCATGGGCTGAGATACTGCCTAGAGCTTAGATCGGGCCCAAAAAATTCAGCCCGACCCGCCCGAGCCCGTGCACGTTATGTCCGGGACCGGCCCGCCCGTCCAATTAACTGTAATTATGGGCCCGAGCCCGATTAAAACCCGACATTTTTCAATAAGTTGGCTGTTATAATTAACGCTAAGGACACACCGAGCGCGTTAGTGCCGCGGAAGCTTGACTGTCCACACAGGCAGCGCATTTCTCCTGCGCTCTCCACGCCGGTTAAACATCGACTCCACTCGTCTGTTCCCGTCAGTACTCATTTTTTCACTTCAACAGGTCATTTTAAACATGGGTAAGTCCATATTTTCATCGTTTTTTATAATGTAATAAGTTAATAACAATTTGTCATTGCATGTCCATGTATTGAGCGTGTTGGGTAAACACTGAATGAATAGGGCATAATTTTTGGAGGCACGGAAAGCCACTGTCCCTCCCACTTATCTCTACCACCCCCCCCTCTCTCTCTCTTTCTGTATGTGTGAATTGCAACCCCCAACCTGTAGCCATTTCTCTCTCTCATATCTGACTCTCTCTCTCTCTATCTCATAACTGACCGGCCCGGCCTGGGCCCGTCAGAGGGGTGGGGGGTCCCGAGCCCGACCCGGCTTGGGCCCGTGGGCCGTCTGTGATGCCTATGGAGGTGCACCATCTGTTGTTTCAGGTAAGCTTCAGATAACGAGCCATTTCTGTCACTAGGACTTCTGGAAAGGCTGCTTATCATCACGGTTTTGCCACCCTTTTGGCGATCACGTCCCCATGTCCACTATCGGAATTGAGCGTCCTTGCACTAGCCTCATTAGCAGCTGGATCATTGCCTGTACCCTGCTCAACACCTGTGTTTCGTTTGGCTTGGTGGAGATGGTGACGGCAAACAAAGTTCGCTTGGTGTCATTTGGGACACAAACACTGGTCTACTTGGGGAAAGTCCTGTGTTGTTTAACCCATTCACCACTCCACCCCGCCTTTGCAGACTTTGTATGACTCCATCTTTACTCCTGTCAGGGCATTGATCACCTGATCACAGCCTTCAATATGGTGGTGCATTACTTTTCATTTTTACACATACAAGCAGTACATGAGAACAGCATGAGACAAAAGTTTTGTTTTGTTTTTTTCACCCTCTGGCTTTGAAACCAGACTTTGATATCTGCATCATATTTTACAGGCGAATCTTATGACTTCTATGAAAATTCTTTACCTGCAAAGTAACTGGTAACTACAACTATCAGGTAACGTAAATATTCACAAGTATCTCCAAACTGTACTTCAGGTCTGACTGATGGAAAACTCTCACTCTCTTTACATCAGCATTGTGACGCCCAGTGGGCTCTCTTAGCTCCAGCTGTTTCCTTGATGGTGGAGATGAATCACCCAGGAGGAAACCTTTCATCCTCCCTCTGCTCGTCATGCAGACTGACCCACGTCAGGTGGAAGGATGTCAAAGCTGCAGACGTCTCTAACAGCTCAAGGACCCCTTCATAAAAACAATAATGTAGTCATTATGAAATCGCTGCCAGCTCTTGATAAAACTTTATCACCCTGCTAAATGCCAACTCTCTGAAGAGCAAATACATTTTCTGACAAAGTATTACTATTCTAAATGATTTAAACTTTAATTAGTGTGTCAAGGCTGGAGTGAACAGCCACTATTAATCAGGTGCAATGTGCACACATAAAAAGGATAAACCCAGTGGTGTAGTGGAGGGTATACGTAGGCATTCAGGGTATACCCTGGCTGTTCAATTAGATTCTGGAATCTTATCATGTGACAAGTTTTGAGATTTACCCTGGCTGATAAAGCAAAATTAGAAACTGACCTTCACAACAAAAGCACATGTGAATTTCATGTTTTTCAAAACAGTAGAATGACCAGAAAAAAACAATTCCCAGTGACATCAGCTGACTTAAAGCAGCAGGGTGGATAACGTGATTCCTTTCTACACAGCCAACCGGCAGATCTCATTCAGAGCACCCTATTTAAACTGCTTTGCCCTGCCTACTGTTGCTGCTTCCTCTGCAAGCCTCTTTCCAACCCACCTCCTTCTTTTTGTTGAAGCCATTCCTCATGTATTAATGCCATTTCTGTTTGTCACTGATGCTGCTCTCCCTGCCTTAGGCTTCCAAGTAAGCACATGGAAGGGCAGGGAGGTTTGCTCTCTCTGCTTTTGGTTTTCCACATAGGCACGAGGAAGGGCAGAGAGGTCCCAGAACAGAGCCATACTGCCAAATATCAAATAGAAGTGTCATAACCTGGCTCAAAGGAAATGACAAAAACGTAGCAACGAGAGCAACGAGCGAGAACTCAAATACAAAAGTATATTTATTTAAATAAAGCAATGTAAATAAACGCAATACAGGTATGGGGTGTGTTAGTCAGTGTGGTCAGTAGTGTACATGTGGATGTGGGGAGCATGCGATGTGTGGTGTTGTGGAGATAACCTAAAAGGAAAGGAAAAGAAAAGCCAAACAAAAGTATGGGTGCTGGCGAGGAGTCGAGAGAGAGAGAGAGAGAGAGAGAGAGAGAGAGAGAGAGAGACCTTGACCTTTGACTTTCAAATTGTAATCAGTTCATTCTTGAGTCCAAGTGGAAGTTTGTGCCAAATTTGAAAATAATTCCCTCAATGTCTATTTTGTTCACAAGCATAAGAAGGATAAGAAGTTACAGTGACCTTTGACCACCAAATCAGTTTATTGTTGAATCCAAGTGAATGTTTGTGCCAAATTTGAAGCAATGTCCTCAAGGTGTTTGTGAGATATTGTGCTCACACAAATGAAACAGAGGAGGTCACAGTGATCTTGACCTTTGACCACCAAATTCTAGTCAGTTCGTTGTTTGGTCCAAGAGGACATTTGTGCCAAATATGAAGAAGTTCCCTCAAAGCATTTTTGAGATGTATTGCATTTACTAGACGGAAGGACAACCTGAATACATAATGCCATATCACCGGCAATGGGATCGTAAAATTAATATCTTATCATTTCTATGAGACATGGTCACATGTCTCCCTCTCTGATACATTATGAATATATAAATACAGGCTCTCTGCTGAGTGACTGACAGCTGGTTGATAAGTTGTAATGACAGAGGTCTGCAGGTGGCAAACACACACACACACACACACACGCACACGCACACACACACACACACACACAGGGCCTGGCTGATTAGTTGTAATGAGAGGCAGCCACTGAGTGTCCACACACACACACACACACACACACACACACACACACACAGATCTGATGAGACATAATGATACATCAGTCAGCAGAGCTCCTCTCTGTTTTTTTCTTTTATTCAATTTCCCTGTTTCTCGTCTTTCTGTCATCATTAGGACCCTCGTTAGCTGAAGTCTCCGCAGTCGCTGGACATCATGGGGTCCAATAAAAAACTTCATAACAAGCTTTTGTGACACAATACAGACCTCGGCTGACAGGTGGAGCATCATAATAACGACTGATGGCTGGACGCTTATCGGGCAGGAAACACACTTAGAAAAGTTTGAACAGAAACACGATGTCTGTTTGTGTCTCAGTTGGGGTCTTTCTTTCTCTAAGAGGTTATTTGATTTTGTCTTACAGTCCATTACGATATTATGGCTCTGTGTGTGTGTGATGGCGTCTCATAGCTGGTTTACTCTTGTCGTCATGGCGAGAGGAGAGACAGAGCTGAGCAAACTGTTACAAACTGCAGGATGTCACTGTGACAAACCCATCATTCATCCTTTAAATGTGAGTTATTAGCAGTTACTTTAATTGTCTGACATTAGCTTTGATTGAAATATATAAATTCTTCAGAATGTCTTAATGTAATTGCTATAATAACGTTATTTCAGGCGGGGTAGTGATGAGGAAAAAGTGCATAGTCGTCTTTTTAAACAGTCAGAAGAAGTGAAACTCATGTCATGTTTGAAAAGTGCTTATATATATATTATTAGAAATGCTATAAATCTAAAAAGGTCTTCTTTGAGGAAATACTGTATGTCACGTGTTACACAGCAGAGAGACTTCTGACATGTGCAGCTGACAGAGGATGAACTGAGTCACATCATGTAGCCGCCCTCTGAGCACCTGCTCAAACGCTGTTTGAATAAAGTGTCAACTCTTATTAACACTAAGCTCACGCTGATATGCATTTACGTCATCCTCAAGTCTTTATGATCAGTTTACAGAGTCTAAAAGGCAGTATTGGTTAGTGATGGGCCCCGGGGTTGAATTATTAAATAGTAGTAGATAAGCTCCAGCATTCAGAAGAAACACAGAAGATAGACTCACACACACACACTCACACACTCACACACACACTCTCAGTGACAACAGCGAGAAAGCAAAACTTCATGGTTAAACCTCACAAGAGTTGATCCCGACACTGTTTGTTGCCACAGCTTCAACAACTCCTGCATGTGAGGGCAGAAAGACAAGCAATCTTTCAAAACATCCGGTGAGAGTGCATCACGTACAGGTGGAGAAAAGCACTGTTTTCAACCACCAAGCTCGTAGTTCATCTCCCGTTACCCACTCCACCTCGGGTATGTTCTAGTCTATGATAGTAATTCACTCAAGTTTCTAAGGTTTCTACCATTTTCTCCCAGTTAAAGGGTTTTTTGGGGAGTTTTTCCTGATCCGCTGTGAGGGTCCAAGGACAGAGGGATGTCGTATGCTGTAAAGCTCTGAGGCAGATTTTGATTTGTGATATTGGGCTTTATACATAAAATTGAAAATTGAAATTAAATTCAAAACAATGCTGTAGCAGAATGTTAATTTAAATACTGTATAAACATACATAGAAAATAAAGTAATGTTAATTCTGTTCTTTCTGATTTCATTGTTTTCTCTCAAAAAAAACCCCCAAAATAACAGATAAGAGTACTGATGAAGTGCCAGATCCATAAGCAGTATCACTTAGAGTGGTAGTACCATTAAAATGTTAATGATACCATCCCTAGTGTTGGTGTGGCTGATGTGTTTTCACAACCTGGGACTGTTAACACCTGGAGTGTTTATTTTGTGGAACTTTCTTGTCACTTGCATTGTTTTCTGTCTGTAATGTGGAGGGTCTGTACTGTTTATTAATATAATCATTTTCTTTTTTTTCTTCTTCTTTTTTTCTTCTTATAATCATGTTAAACTAGAATGACCACCCCGGGGTTGTGTGCCTGCACGCACCAGTGTCTCTGACAGTTTCCATCCATGTCAGTGAAAACATGGATGCTTCACTCACAGAAGATCTATACAATCAGCACAGTTTCAAGATTAGAGTCACCAATTCAGTATCTGACCAAATGTCTCCCCTTCTGTTCCTGAGATATGACGTTAAAACATGATGATGTCACAGTCAAGCTGACCTTTGGATATAAATCTCATCACTTTATTATTTTATCCTGTTAGACATTTGTGTGAAGTTTTGATATAATTAGTGTATGAATTCTTGAGTTCTTGTGACCTTTGACCTTCAACCACCAAATTCTAATCAGTTTATTCTTCAGTCTAAGTGGACATTTGTGTCAAATTTTAAAAAATTCCCTTTGGGTGTTCTTGAGATTTTCTGTTCATGAAAATTGGACAGATGCAAGGTCACACTGACCTTCAGCCACCAAAATCCAATCAGTTTATTGTTGAGTCCATATGAACATTTGTGCCAAATTTGAATAGATTTCCTCAAGCTATTCTTCAGACACAGCATTCACGAGAACGAGATGGATGCAAGGCCACAGCGACCTTGACCTCTGACCCCTGACCACCAAAATCTAATCAATTCATCCTCAAGTCAAAGTGAATCTTTGTGCCAAATTGAAAAAATTCCCTAAAGGCATCTTTTAACTATCATGTTCACGAGAATGAGACAGACAAGGTCACAGTGACCTCACCTTTGAAATGTGAGGATATTCTCTTAAAGCATTCTTGAGATATCACGTTCACAAGGATGGCATGTAGGGATGTAGAGATGTACAGTCAACTGGACAACCTGAAAACATAATGCCTCGGGCCGCAGCTTAAAAATCCACTTCAAATGAGGCATTTCAAAGAGTCTCCTCCTTTCTCTAACAAACTAATCGGATGATCCCTGTGGTGCCTCACCAGTGGTGGTAACACCGTACGAGTGTGTGAGGTGGATAATCTCTTCTACTGAAAGGAACAAATTCAGCGGCCACGCTGAGAGGAAGAGTCACGTCCAACTCACAACACAGTGTGAAATATAAGAAAGTGGATTCTCCTGCACAGAATCTGCCCTCTGAAAACATCATGGCTCTTTTCTCATCATCTTTTTTAATCATCTAGCGCTGTTATATTATATTAACTTATATTTTCAAAGCCATTTTGTAATTGTTGTATTGCAATATTTTGGGATATGAAATGCATAAGACAAACACAAAGTCCTGTTGACATTATCATTGTTACATTAAACCCAACTCTTATGAGATGATCCACTGTCAATACTTCATGAATATAATATTTAATTTTTATCAGACTACAACAAAAATATGAATGTTTTTTTGGGAAAAGGATAATAAAATAATAAGGAGGACGATAAAAGTCAGCTCATGATTCATGTTTCAACCCTTTGTGGATCATAAATGTTGAGATTTTTCAGTCTGGACACTATTTGATTTCTCTGTTAAAATCAGACCAAATGGACAGAGGCGCTGTCCATGGTGCTGAAACAACAGTTAAGCAGTAGTCACATGACTATCTCAACCAATAATTTTGTTTCCTTTTTTCTTTAATGATATGCAATTGCAGTTATTCATTTGGCAAAGTATAAATGTTGCCTTTATCCATTCATGTGTTAATGTACATAGAACGCTCTGCTCTGCCATCCCAGGCCCTGTTTCAGAAAGCAGGCTCAACAAACTCTGAGCCTAGTCCCGACCTCCGGGTTGACTACGCCTGAGCTGGGAAACTCTGAGTTCGGTTCCGGAACAACTGATCAGAGTCAGTTCAATCAACTCTGAGACTGTCACTTTGTCTGTTGTTAAGGAAGCGCTGCAAACTATTGATTGCAGGAAAGCAGCTGGGGAGGATAATTTAGACCCCTATTTCTTAAAGCTCTCTGCTCCGATTATTACTAACCAAATTACACATCTGTTTAATCTCTCCATTTCTACTGGAGTTACTTCTCAGGTCTGGAAATCTGCACATGTGGTCCCACTCCATAAGGGTGGTGATGAAAATGATCTCAACAACGATCGGCCAATTTCCAAACTCTCCTGTCTTGCTAAAATCCAAGCATCATTAGTTAATAATCAGCTCAAATCATTCGTCTCAAGTAATTCTGTGTTAAACCCACATCAATCTGGTTTCAGAGCAAAACACAGTACTGTCACTGCTACCACTTTAGATATAAATTATGTCATACCTGTGGTCGATAAAGGTAAATACTGTGCTTCACTTTTGTTGATCTATCCAAAGCATTTGATACTGTTGATCATGCTCTGCTCCTACAGAAACTACATGATGTTGGTTTTGATTGTGATTCCTGTAAATGGTTTCAGGACTACCTTTCTCACAGGCAGCAGTGTGTGATTTTGGGAAATGACGGTTCAATATTTTTAACCCTGTGAAATGGGGGTGCCACAAGGTTCAATATTGGGTCCTCTCCTTTTCACTATTTGTATTAACAACATCACATCCTCCATAACCGTTCTACATTTTACCCCTGTTAAAGGGGGTGCCACAAGGTTCAATATTGGGTCCTATCCTCTTCACTATTTATATTAACAACATCACATCCTGCATAACAAACTGTAATGCCCATCTGCATACGCAGATGTTACAGTTCTGTATTGTTTTTCTAACACTGCACACTCAGCCACCCAAATCCTACAACAAGCCTTTGACAACTTGCAAAATGCACTCTGTAATTTAAAACTAGTACTGAATGCAAACAAAATCAAATACATGCTGTTCTCCAGAGCCAGAGATATTGTTGATACTGCTGATAATGGTTTACACATTGCTACTCTAAATGGTCACAATATTGAGAGGGTATCACAGAATCAATATCTTGGTATATGGTTGGATCAAAAAGTCACTTTTAAATTTCACATAGACACACTTGTCAGGAAATTACGACAAAAAATTGGATATTTGTACAGGAACATAGTGAGTTTTCCCATGTTCAGTAGGAAGCGGATCATTGAAGCCGCCTTCATGTCTGTCCTGGACTATGGTGACATCATCTATAGACACGCTTCTGCCTCCACTCTGAAACCCCTTGATTCAGTTTATCACTCCACCCTGAGATTTATTACCAGTGACAGTTATTCTACACGCTACAACTTGATGCACTTGTATCTATAGACCAGTTTAAAACCATGATTACAAACTACTCCACTCTTGAATGTGACTGTTTTAACTGTTGTGTTGTTTGATTGTCTGAGTTGTGTGTATGATCATACTCGTTTGTATGTGTGTATATGTGTGTATATGTGTGGGTGGTGTCTACGTATGTTTATGTATATAAACAGTACAGGCCAAAAGTTTGGACACACCTTCTCATTCAATGCGTTTTCTTTATTTTCATGACTATTTACATTGTAGATTCTCACTGAAGGCATCAAAACTATGAATGAACACATGTGGAGTTATGTACTTAACAAAAAAAGGTGAAATAACTGAAAACATGTTTTATATTCTAGTTTCTTCAAAATAGCCACCCTTTGCTCTGATTACTGCTTTGCACACTCTTGGCATTCTCTCCATGAGCTTCAAGAGGTAGTCACCTGAAATGGTTTTCCACTTCACAGGTGTGCCTTATCAGGGTTAATTAGTGGAATTTCTTGCTTTATCAGTGGGGTTGGGACCATCAGTTGTGTTGTGCAGAAGTCAGGTTAATACACAGCCGACAGCCCTATTGGACAACTGTTAAAATTCATTTTATGGCAAGAACCAATCAGCTAACTAAAGAAAAACGAGTGGCCATCATTACTTTAAGAAATGAAGGTCAGTCAGTCCGGAAAATTGCAAAAACTTTAAATGTGTCCCCAAGTGGAGTCGCAAAAACCATCAAGCGCTACAACGAAACTGGCACACATGAGGACCGACCCAGGAAAGGAAGACCAAGAGTCACCTCTGCTTCTGAGGATAAGTTCATCTGAGTCACCAGCCTCAGAAATGGCAAGTTAACAGCAGCTCAGATCAGAGACCAGATGAATGCCACACAGAGTTCTAGCAGCAGACCCATCTCTAGAACAACTGTTAAGAGGAGACTGCGTGAATCAGGCCTTCATGGTCAAATAGCTGCTAGGAAACCACTGCTAAGGAGAGGCAACAAGCAGAAGAGATTTGTTTGGGCCAAGAAACACAAGGAATGGACATTAGACCAGTGGAAATCTGTGCTTTGGTCTGATGAGTCCAAATTTGAGATCTTTGGTTCCAACCGCCGTGTCTTTGTGAGACGCAGAAAAGGTGAACGGATGGATTCCACATGCCTGGTTCCCACTGTGAAGCATGGAGAAGGAGGTGTGATGGTGTGGGGGTGTTTTGCTGGTGACACTGTTGGGGATTTATTCAAAATTGAAGGCACACTTAACCAGCATGGCTACCACAGCATCCTGCAGCGACATGCCATCCCATCCGGTTTGCGTTTAGTTGGACGATCATTTATTTTTCAACAGGACAATGACCCCAAACACACCTCCAGGCTGTGTAAGGGCTATTTGACCAAGAAGGAGAGTGATGGAGTGCTGCGGCAGATGACCTGGCCTCCACAGTCACCGGACCTGAACCCAATCGAGATGGTTTGGGATGAGCTGGACCGCAGAGTGAAGGCAAAGGGGCCAACAAGTGCTAAACACCTCTGGGAACTCCTTCAAGACTGTTGGAAAACCATTTCAGGTGACTACCTCTTGAAGCTCATGGAGAGAATGCCAAGAGTGTGCAAAGCAGTAATCAGAGCAAAGGGTGGCTATTTTGACCTTCATTTCTTAAAGTAATGATGGCCACTCGTTTTTCTTTAGTTAGCTGATTGGTTCTTGCCATAAAATGAATTTTAACAGTTGTCCAATAGGGCTGTCGGCTGTGTATTAACCTGACTTCTGCACAACACAACTGATGGTCCCAACCCCACTGATAAAGCAAGAAATTCCACTAATTAACCCTGATAAGGCACACCTGTGAAGTGGAAACCATTTCAGGTGACTACCTCTTGAAGCTCATGGAGAGAATGCCAAGAGTGTGCAAAGCAGTAATCAGAGCAAAGGGTGGCTATTTTGAAGAAACTAGAATATAAAACATGTTTTCAGTTATTTCACCTTTTTTTGTTAAGTACATAACTCCACATGTGTTCATTCATAGTTTTGATGCCTTCAGTGAGAATCTACAATGTAAATAGTCATGAAAATAAAGAAAACGCATTGAATGAGAAGGTGTGTCCAAACTTTTGGCCTGTACTGTATTTGCTCTTGCTTTGCTTTGTTATCATATTTACTCTGTTCTAACTGTACACTCGGCATCATTGTAAATGAGGGTGGTCCCTCAATGATTTCTTGAGATTAAATAAAGGTTGAATGAATAAATGAATGATTGAATGCTCAGCCTGAGGGAAGCACATTCACGGTGAGCTTATAAAGCCATCATCAATGGAGTCAGCTGACATGATTCTCATTGGCAGAAAGCGGAGTTAAAGGCAGAGTGACGTACTTCACGCCAGCTGAATTAGACATGCTGATGACTGCATATGCAGAATCAGAACATGTCTTTAGACATAAATCAAATACGGCAGCTGCAGCCAAACAGCGTCAGGTGGCATGGGAAAAGATTGCAGAGCGTGTTATTAGGTCATGTGAAGTGACGTTATGTCTGATACACAGAAAGTATAGAAACATATCCATATCTTAACAGTGTTCATATATTCTAATATAATTTGCTATATCCTCTAATTAAGCTGTAATCAGATGGAGCCCAAACACACTGGGCAGCAGCTCAAAATCAAACACAAAAATATTGTGCAGACTGGTGAGAAATTTTTCTCATTTTTAATTCATTCTTGCAATATTAGGCTGAGGTTAATTGAATTGTTGAATGTCACTGTAGCCAACAGGAAGAAGGCTGAGGACCGAAAAACGGTTGGTGGGCCACTCAGTTTTGTCTCTCCATAGCTCCCTGTGAAGGAGCTGTACAGGGTTCAACTGCAGAGGCAAATCTCCAAGTGTGACCTACAAATGGATCACATTAAACTCCAAATGACCAAAACCAAACTAGAAATCCAGATAGTGGAACACCAGTTAGAGGTGAGTTCGAGCTGAAGATGGATGATGTTACTTGCTGTTTCTCTTACTGTTGGAAAATCAATGTAATATACAAATATATTTAATAATATTAAAGCATTTGTCTCTTTTTATTTGCAGGAAATAAAGAACACAGACAAATAAATCCCATCTGAAAGAACTGATTTCTGTCCTCAGCTTATTTGAAAGTAGTAAAGGATGCACTGCTCATCCATCCTGCCCATCAGTGGAGTGGAAGAGATGGTCCTCCTCTGAGTCATGTCTCTGTGTGGCAGGTTGTCGCTCTCCTCTCAATATAGCAATATTGTGGAGCACAACACAGGCCACAATAATGTCACATGCCCTCTCTGGAGTGACCCTGAGCCTACGCAGACACTGGAAGCAGGCCTTGAGAATGCCAATTGACATCTCAATCCTTGCTCTGGTTCTGCAGTGAGCCAGGTCGTAGCGTTGTGTCTCTGACAATCAATCACATCTGTTAAAAGAATGTATCATACCTAGTAACAGGGTCAACCACATTTCCTCACTGAGATAAAAGTTTCTGTCCCTTCTTTGCTCAGAGTTGCTCTGAGAACTTTCCTAAATCACTCCTAACCTAGGACTTCTTACTAAAAGTTTTTAGGCTACGTTAGGAACTCTGAGAGTTTTCTATATGTTCTTAATGTTTGTGTTTACGGCCCGTGGCCTACCAAAAGTCAAGTTAAATACTGAAACCTGAAAAACCAAAAGCTGCACATCATAAGATAGGTTGACGACACCAAAACTGGCCAAGCTCCCACTTCCTCCCCTGAACTTAACTCATCTCCCATCATCAAACCACAGTGCCACAGCAAGCCAGTGTCTGAGTGCACAAAAAGGAGGCGATCTCCCGGTAACTGACATTCACTGAGCCTACATATCTTCTGGAGCGTGCCGGGCTCGGGGCGACTTTAAAAGCAGAGAATCAGTGACCCTGACTACACGGCTGAGGTCCTGACGTGCTTACCCCTGCCAGAGAACCAAGTCTTACTCCAAAAACAAAAAAGGCAAAATAACAAATGAGTGACTGAAGGAAGGATGAATGACTCCATCCAGCTGGTCACTCCCTAACTAAGCAGGGAGATCACTGAAAACCAGAATGCACCCACTATACTCACCAAAGGGGAGGTAAATTGGTCGTCGTCCACCACGTTACCAACCAAACACACACAAACCTACACAGCCAAGGAGAACAAAGGAACTCCCCTGGAATTAACTATCCTGGACAAGCTCCAAGTATGTTACACTCAGCTCAAGGGAGCAACAAAGAGAAGTCAACAAAGTGTTCGTAATTAAATAAAGTTTATTGTAAATTAATCTAACCAAAGAGAAGAACAAAGGACACAAGTGGCAGTGGACAGCAGTGTTGCTGCCAGGCTGCCAAGGAGGACAGAGAGGAAGTGGGAGTGGCCTGTTAGGGCATTTATCAGATACCAGGGGTCACATGATCATGTGGAGGGAGGTTCTCAGGAAGACCTGCAACAGCTGAGAGAAGAATCAGTTCAAACATATCAGCACATGACACTGCTGCATTTGGCTGAACTTTTGATGCCCTTTGTATCGTGCACTAACTTCATTCTGTTGATTCTCAAAACAGCTTAATTAAGCCTAAAAATGTATCCTCTGTGTAGGAGATAAAATCCCATAGTCAACATCATTTCATTGTTCCAGGGCTCTATTTCCACTGGGTTAGGTTAGTTTTTTAGTTTAGTCCACAGTGACAGTGCTGCTACTTTTACACTCTGATTCATCACTGCAGCTCAAAATAACATGAGACACCTGTGTGATAAGAACTAGGATGAAAAACATATTTAATTAGTAAAATAATCCACACACCGTTAATCAGCTCCTGTTATTATAAATGCCACATATGGGTTGACATACCTCATCAGCAGAAACAGTCTAGTGTTACTTTAAAGTGTTTTATGTGACATATTCAGCATCGTCAGACTAAAGTACTAATCGGACGGGATCAGTTTTACATAGGGATGAGGACTAATGTCAGTTTGCCACAGGATGTCTGTAATATAAAGACGTTCCGACGTAAAAGAAGGAGTTAAGTACCTTTTGTGACACATTCAAAAGAGACATGAAGGAAGAGTTGGGGAATTTCAAACAAGAAATTAACCAGAAGCTAAATGAAATCGTCACGGAAATGAAAGACACAGTGGACAGGGTGGAAGAAGTAGAGCAACAGGTGTTGGATGTCGAAGAATGGACTGCAGAAGCCAAAGATGTGCTTTCACAAACTTTACAAATTCAAGAAAACATTCAGGCCAAGTTGACAGATCTTGAAGTGCACTCAGGAAGAAATAATATGCGCATACATGGGATTCCCGAAGGAGCTGAAGGAGACAATCTGTATACATTTCTTGAGACATTAATTAAAACGGAATTGTCTCCGTCCAACATAGACCTGGGAATACAACGCTGCCATCGGTTACTTGGACCTAAACCATGTTTACACGTTTACGTTGTTCACTTTCTGGAATACAAAATGAAAGAACTGATATTACACATTAGGCCTACCTAACACAACCAGAAGTCTTGTGGCTCTCGTGCTTTCTTCTCGACCTGTTTGATTGGTCTCCCACGTAGGGCTATGCGATCATTAGAAGAATGTCCACTATCACGACTGCCGACAACACCGGATGCTTCTTCAAGCGCCTCCATCATCGAAAAAACAAGGAAAACTAGTTGTAAATGTGGAAAAATATTTGTAAACAGGACATGACGAAATACATTTTTACAGAGGATCACGTTCACACTCGATCAATATGACCCGAGGTGTTTTCTCCAGACTGTTTTACAGAAGATAAAAGTCGCCGTAATTTTTACTGACATTATCCATATTAATTTTCCCCTACGTCTCCACGTTAAACTAATCCCGTCCGAATAGGGCTCAAAAAGCAAAAATACTGTATA
The DNA here is from genome assembly GCF_041903045.1 of Epinephelus lanceolatus. Taxonomy (NCBI): domain Eukaryota; kingdom Metazoa; phylum Chordata; class Actinopteri; order Perciformes; family Serranidae; genus Epinephelus; species Epinephelus lanceolatus. The sequence goes on along the minus strand of NC_135746.1, from coordinate 9,845,748 downwards.
CTAATGAATGAATGAGTGAATGAACACACAGTCTGGTGATACCTACTTGTAATTTAAGTCTCTGAAGATGGTGAATTTTTGGATAGTGTTTTCAGTGTTTACACACATTCCATTTTAAGATCACAGAGCATCATTTACATCCCACACCACTGACAGTGAGTACGTTTACATGGACAGTTTAATTCCCTTTTCATTCAGAATGAACGTTCATTCCTATTAAAAGTGATCTTGTAAACACCTAATTCAGAATGAAAATGGCCAATGCGATTGAAAATTCAATCTGATATAAGGGGCTGGAATATTCCGTTTCTAATTCCGAATGAAAGAATTTCTTGCACTTGTATACACTCATTCCTCTTTAAGTTCATTCTGGTCTTTCTGTGCATGCTCGTTTCCTTGCCCTTCTGGCGCGATGACGTATATAGCGCGCATAGCAACAGGCTGAGATAGAGCAGTCGGACTCGTTGCACTCACCGGTTTCCATTCGCCACAGCACGGTCTTCTATCTCCCTCCTTCGACCTTCTACCTCCCTTCTCCTCCTCAACAGATGAAGCATTAGCAGAACAAGGTTGTTGTCGTACTGCTGCTTCAAGAATATAAGCAAAACAAGCCTGAAAAAGGCACTAAGAACAGCGTCATCAAGCATCTTGTTATCCGTAGCGAGGACTACAATGTTTTCTTCCGGTAAACGTAAACACGTAACATCCGCCCCGCCCCCTATCCAATCAGAAACCTTCCCTGCCCCAAACCTTGTGTAGACCCAAATAAAGGCGATTAAAAGGCAATTAAACTGATCTCCTGTGTAAACCCTCATTCAGAATGAATATTTCTCATGTAAACTACCTGGAAAAACTTTAATTCCGAATGATTTCATTCAGATTTATTTCATTCCGAATGAGAAGCCATCATGTAACCGCACCCATTGTACAGTCTCAGTCGCTGATACTTGCGGTACCATTTCATCACATATCACATAAAGTACTTCATTCATGGTTCTGATGATGTCAATCATAATTAACACCCCGCCTCTTTCACATTAACACACTCGTGGCTGATAGGAAAACCCAGAGTTGACTGAACTGGTTGATAACCAGCTTTGTATTATCGATTATACAGACAGACAGTTATTGGGTTTGTCAAATCAGAGAATGAAAAGATATCCTGGGTAAGTTGAGGTGGCTTGGTAGTACAGGTGTCTGGTCTAGTTGGCTTGTTGCAGAGTTCCTCTGCCTCCTGCTGCCCAGAAACACTAAAAGTGTGCAGTTACAGTGACAACGTTATTATGAAACATTTACCTCAGCACACTGCAAAGCCAAGCTGGACTGAATCTGCTGTTTAAGTTGAAATGACAACAAACTCTTGTAAATCTTGATGCAATCTCTCATCAAAGCGACTACTCCTGGATAAAAAGAAAATAAGCTTTTAATTTTTCTAACAAATTATAAATCCTCCTCTACAGCTGCCAGATTTTTATGGAGGTCGATTTGCAGGTAGGTAAAAATTAAATACAGCTGGACGCTAAGAGATGAGCTCCAGGAAGCAGCTCATCCATCTGACCACAATATATGTTTCTGCTCTGCAACATTTATAATGCCCTGACTCTGTGAATGAATTGAGAATAAATCAGCTCGGTGTCCCGGAAGAGGAGCGAGCAGAATCCATTTTCATAATTTGAACAAAAAGTGCTTTGGCTTCAGAACACTTTGAGGGTCAAACTCCCCATCAGTGCTGTCAAACAGCGAGCAGGCCTGAGCATCCCTCAAGGCTGTTAACTCTCCAAGAACGAGACGACACCACTGAGATGGAAAAGAAATAAAATGCACCTTCCCTGATTCATGTCTCTCTGTGCTTACCCCCAACTTCCTCCTCTCCAACTTAAACAAATGAACCCCCCGAGCCACGGTTTGATCCATCATTACCATAGATTAACTTACTTGAACATTAACGGATGCTGTCTCTGCAGGCTGACTGCATGCAACATGACGCTGCTGTCTTTTATCTCAGACTGACAGACGCAGGAGGGCAAGCGAAACAAGCTAAATAAAGCGGAGCGATTTAATTATACGACTAAATGTATGCACGGGGAAAATTAGTGGAAAAATTGATGCTGAGAATGAACACTGAGGCAGTTTGGAGGTTACATAAGTAGTGATTTGTAATGAATTTGAGTGTTATCCCCCGAGAATTAATTGTCTGTTTAAAATTAGTGCAGTTAAATCTTTTCTGACCTATATACACAGTGTGGGTGGTTCACTTCTAATACATAATTAACAGACAAAAAAAGTAGCTGACAACTTTGTTTTTGTCGGAGGACATAACGATCAGGGCTTTGGAACAAACACAATGTGTGTTAACGACCAGTGAAATGTTGTAAACAGTCAGTCAGCAGCTTTTGAGTGTTTGAAAGGTCTAGTGTAGGAGTTAGCAGCATCTAGGTGACGTTCTAGACTGCAACTTCAAAGTAAGTAGGAGAACTACGTGGGCAGATGCAAACTAGAATTACCACCATATGCGGTTGTACGGCTCCAAGCACAAGTTGAATCGCACCATCCATGTCTGTTGATTTAAATGGACACTGGTGGGTTCATCACGAGTAATTTTGGGGCTGTTTCTGGTTAAACAAAAAGGATCTTAAGCCTAGTTCACATTACACGATTTTCACCCTGATTTTGCGTCGTGGAGACTATCGTAATCTTTTGAGTGTTCATACCTGGCAACGTGTGTTTCTGTCAGCGGATCAGATCTGCCTCCAGGGCCTGGGTCCAAACACAGAACGCTCTCCGTGATCCTGTGGACGCCACCATTGCTGGTGTTGCTTGCTGGCTTGTCAGTGTTGCCAGATCTTGGGAGAGAAACAAGCAACCAGGGCTATGGAAACAAGCCCAAAAGAAGCGACTATCATGCATTTAAATAACTTATTAGATGCATATACAGTACAGGCCAAAAGTTTGGACACACCTTCTCATTCAATGTGTTTTCTTTATTTTCATGACTATTTACATTGTAGATTCTCACTGAAGGCATCAAAACTATGAATGAACACATGTGGAGTTATGTACTTAACAAAAAAAGGTGAAATAACTGAAAACATGTTTTATATTCTAGTTTCTTCAAAATAGCCACCCTTTGCTCTGATTACTGCTTTGCACACTCTTGGCATTCTCTCCATGAGCTTCAAGAGGTAGTCACCTGAAATGGTTTTCCAACAGTCTTGAAGGAGTTCCCAGAGGTGTTTAGCACTTGTTGGCCCCTTTGCCTTCACTCTGCGGTCCAGCTCACCCCAAACCATCTCGATTGGGTTCAGGTCCGGTGACTGTGGAGGCCAGGTCATCTGCCGCAGCACTCCATCACTCTCCTTCTTGGTCAAATAGCCCTTACACAGCCTGGAGGTGTGTTTGGGGTCATCGTCCTGTTGAAAAATAAATGATCGTCCAACTAAACGCAAACCGGATGGGATGGCATGTCGCTGCAGGATGCTGTGGTAGCCATGCTGGTTCAGTGTGCCTTCAATTTTGAATAAATCCCCAACAGTGTCACCAGCAAAACACCCCCACACCATCACACCTCCTCCTCCATGCTTCACAGTGGGAACCAGGCATGTGGAATCCATCCGTTCACCTTTTCTGCGTCTCACAAAGACACGGCGGTTGGAACCAAAGATCTCAAATTTGGACTCATCAGACCAAAGCACAGATTTCCACTGGTCTAATGTCCATTCCTTGTGTTTCTTGGCCCAAACAAATCTCTTCTGCTTGTTGCCTCTCCTTAGCAGTTGTTTCCTAGCAGCTATTTGACCATGAAGGCCTGATTGGCGCAGTCTCCTCTTAACAGTTGTTCTAGAGATGGGTCTGCTGCTAGAACTCTGTGTGGCATTCATCTAGTTTCTGATCTGAGCTGCTGTTAACTTGCGTTTTCTGAGGCTGGTGACTCGGATGAACTTATCCTCAGAAGCAGAGGTGACTCTTGGTCTTCCTTTCCTGGGTCGGTCTTCATGTGCGCCAGTTTTGTTGTAGCGCTTGATGGTTTTTGCAATTTTCCGGACTGACTGACCTTCATTTCTTAAAGTAATGATGGCCACTCGTTTTTCTTTAGTTAGCTGATTGGTTCTTGCCATAAAATGAATTTTAACAGTTGTCCAATAGGGCTGTCGGCTGTGTATTAACCTGACTTCTGCACAACACAACTGATGGTCCCAACCCCATTGATAAAGCAAGAAATTCCACTAATTAACCCTGATAAGGCACACCTGTGAAGTGGAAACCATTTCAGGTGACTACCTCTTGAAGCTCATGGAGAGAATGCCAAGAGTGTGCAAAGCAGTAATCAGAGCAAAGGGTGGCTATTTTGAAGAAACTAGAATATAAAACATGTTTTCAGTTATTTCACCTTTTTTTGTTAAGTACATAACTCCACATGTGTTCATTCATAGTTTTGATGCCTTCAGTGAGAATCTACAATGTAAATAGTCATGAAAATAAAGAAAACGCATTGAATGAGAAGGTGTGTCCAAACTTTTGGCCTGTACTGTATATAGAGGAAGGTGACGTTTAGAGAGCAAGCCCAAATAAGCAACTCTACTTTAGAAACAAGCCCAAAAAACCGCAACCCGACTACCAATATTTGTAAGCGACTTTACAAAAAAAACAAGCCCAAAGTCATGGCTAATAAGCGGACCTGGCAACCCTGCGGCTTGTCCTCCTCATATTTCTTCCGTCCTCCTGTGTGCTGATGTATCCCGCCTCTCATTGGCTCTTTGTCAGTCGTGTCAGACTTCTCCAGTTTTCTAGCATGCCAGATTTCCAGTCCCAGTCACAGACGAGGGGGCGACTTGCTCGTAGGCTTGTTCACACATGAGGACTCGTCATGGCAGACTATCTGCTGACTCACCTCCGACCCAAGGTGACTCTTAAGATCCTCTGCGACGTCAAAACTGCGGTGAAAATCGTGTAATGTGAATGTTTTTGTAAACAAAAACCTTGACCTCAGTAAGGATCCTTTCCATAAGAACAATCTGAGCCTGTAAGTGGCAAAAACAAACACTTTAAATGGACGCACACTGACGGTGCTCAATCAGTCTTACATTGCAGCCTGTTTCACTGCTGCTTGTTTTCGTCTTAGACACAAAAACGTGTGGAAATAGTGTCCAAGTTGGAAAATACTAAAGTTACCAACTAAAGACAAACACTTGGCCTTTGCTTTTTAGCCTGTATGGACTCTCATGTTGCGGAGTTGAGAAAACAAACCAGTGTTCAGTGATGTAAAGAGCAGAGAAAAGTTTGTTGGGCTTCTGTAGCAGAGGCTGTTGGCTGCACACGATGTAATCAAAGTAACAACGGTGGATCTTCTGCGTAATTGCTCATCGACAGTGCGCTCTGCTCAGATTAGAGACAGCAGATGGAACATGTACTGTACCTGTTATAAAGGGAGTTAATCAAGTAAAAGGGAAGACGGCCGTCTTACACAGGAGCTGCAGTGATGAGATATTGTGTTAAGGATGCAACATTAATCTTTATTCTGCTTTTCTGGAATCCCTGCCATAATTGTAATGAGGTGGTATTTTTATTCAAGCTGAAGAATGTATAATGAGAGTGAAACAGGCAGGTTAACGGTCTGTGAGTTCATCTCCACCAATTAAAGTGATTAAAACACCACTGAGCCTGAGAGCAGAGAGTCATTGACCTGGTCTGAGGTTGTGGTTGATGGAGAGTAAAAAACCTGCAGAGATAATCAATGTGGTCAGGTTAACCTAACTGTGTAGGGAAACATACTGTATGGTTAAAGGTCTAGTGTGTACTGACTGCAGACGACAACCAGGTGAAACTTCTCCAGGTTAAATTTCCTTCAGTGTTCATTGCAAGGTAACGAAAACACAATTCTTATTTTCAGGTGATTATACACTAAAGAAAACACTCTTGTACATTATATTCCATTTCTGCCAACATATCCATCTAAATCTTGCACGCTGGACCTTTACGGCCTGTCAACATAACTTTTTTTGTCAGCGCCAATATCTTTTTTCAATTGTCCTCTATGAGGAGAGCATGCAGCCACATACAGCAATCTGGAGAAAAAGCTATGTGGACACAGGCTCTTAAGTATCAAAAATGTAAATAGGTCCTGTCCAAGCACCATCCTCCTCAGGGGCTGAAAAGTGAAGCCAACACCGAAGTGCCAAAAACTGCAGTTCCTCTAATGACCACTTGAGGCTGGCTCAAAGAGCGAGTCAATCCCCATAGACCCCCATGTTAAAGGGGAACTAATGTTTTTTTTCATCCTGGGCCCTATTTTCCGATCTACTTTTGTCTAATTGAGTGATAGGATGTTCAAAATTTGAAGCTAGGGCTGACCTGCCTGCAGCCCGTGAGCACGCGCTATATTAAATAATAGGGCACTCAGACAGAGTCAAACAACGTCAAAATACGTCCACTAAAAGTGCATTTTTTTCACACAGATAGGCTCAGATTGTTAGTATAATCATCTGACAACGTAACGGAAAGGAGAAATGAACGTCTGTGTTTACCTTTAGCTGGATTCGGACATGTTCCTCTGCCTGTTGCTGCTCCCTCTCTGTCCTCATCTGCTCTTTAGTTTCAATGAGCTCTGCGTCCGTGTACGTCCATGTTCAAATAAATACGGCCGGTCATCAAATTCAAATGGCCATGACTACTCCAAACAGAATAACTCCTCGCGTTTGTAAGGTCACTCCAGCGGTAACATCCTGCAACAACTCAAATCTCGCAAGACGTGAGATTTCAGAACGAGACTTTCGCTCTCTGAGTGAGTGTTTTGACTTGCCACAACAAACATGTCTGAATTTTTACCTGATTTTGACCAACTGGATCTGGATGAGCCATTTGAATTTGATGACTGCCTGTATTTATTTGAACACAGAGTACACGGACGTACACGGACGCAGAGCTCATGAAACTAAAGAGTGGACGAGGAGAGAGAGGGAGCAGCAACAGGCAGAGAAACATTTCCAAATCCAGCTAAAAGTAAACACAGACATTCATTTCTCCTTTCCATTACATTATCGGATGATTATATTAACAATCCGAGCCTATCTGTGTGAAAAAAATGCACTTTTAATGGACGTATTTTGACGTTGTTTGACGCTGTTTGAGTGCCCTATTATTTAATATAGCACACGCTCATGGGCTGCAGGCAGGTCAGCCCTAGCTTCAAATATTGCACATCCTGTCACTCATTTAGACAAAAGTAGATCAGAAAATAGGGCCCAGGTTGAAAAAAACATTAGTTCCCCTTTAATAGAGTCCAATTTACAGTAGAAATAAACATGTCTAGAAAACATGGTTCTGGTCTCTGCAGCTACTTTCAACATTCATGACGACTGTACAGAGGCTGAGTTTTTATATAACTGCAACAACAGATTCAGGCTGATTAAAAACATTTGCTCGGGCGAGAAGCCATTTTACAGTCTGTTCTGATGGACTCCAATCACACATGTCCATCACTCCTCTCAATAGTTGGTCCATATAAACAGCTGCGCATCCTCGCTGCCACACTGCTGCTGCTGCTGCCTGCTTCCACCTCCCCAGCCTCCTCCTGCATTAGCATTTCATGTGTTCATGTTTATTACATGCTATGTATCTCAGGCTCTGTCAGGAGCTCGGGACTGTCTGCTGTCCCAGAGCATCACATGAGCAGAACCACACCGCCAAACTAAAATTTATATCGCTGCTATAAATGGTTAAAACCTTGACGCCATGACTGAATTTTGAAAATGTAATTATTGGTAAATTATTCATATATAAACAACTTTTATGAGACAGTTTGCATCAAAGGGTTGATCAACAGTTTTCCTTTGCATCCTCTGAAACATGACAGGTTATCTGCAGCAAACACTTCAGTTGTAATCAGTACAGGTGGTACAGCCGTCGCTTTGGTACCTCAAGCTGAAGGATATTTATGCTTCAGGATTCTCAGGACTTACTGGTGTAACTACAGTGATTCTGTATCTACCAAAACACAGGTACATGTAGGCGAGGAGGCAGAACTGCCTTCACTTTTACACAAGAAACAGGTGGTTATCCCACACTGATGAACCAGCTATCGGGAGCGATTTGGGGTTCAGTATCTTGCTCAAGGATGCTTCAGCATACAAACTGGAGGAGCTGGGATTGAACCGCTGATCTTGCCTTCTGAGCCACAGCTGCTTCAACTGCAGCTCTAGTTTAAAGGGATAGTGCACCCAAAAATGAACATTCAGCCATTATCTACTCACCCATATGCCGAGGGAGGCTCAGGTGAAGTTTTAGAGTCCTCACAACACGTGTGGAGATCCAAGGGGAGAGTGGGTAGCAGCACAACTCCACCTAATGGAGGCTGACGGCGCCCCAGATTCAAACGTCCAAGAACACATAATTGAAACCACAGAATATCTCCATACTGCTCGTCCGTAGTGATCCAAGTGTCCTGAAGCCCCGACATAAAAAGTTGTTTGGAAAAACGTCATTTGAACTCTGTTTTTAGCCTCATTGTAGCCTGTAGCTCTAACTGCCTCTCTGTACACTGCGCGTTTCAATTATGTGTTCTTGGACATTTTAATCTGGGGCGCCGTCAGCAATTAGGTGTGCAGTGACTAAATGCCACGCCACTTTGGAATCACCATCCAAACTGTGGTCAAATGACAGAGTCATGAATTGTCACGTTACTAAAACTGGGTAATAAAATGTTTGGGGTCTTTATCTGTGTTCAGATATTAAACACAGACTTATTTAATTTTCACTTATTTTGTTTCATAAAACATTCGACCTGAAGTCAGGTTTTGAAGCAGTATTGTTTTGGTATTAGTAGCTTTGGCACTCACAGTGAAACCACAGGTCCTGAGCAGAGAAACATTTGGCTCAATGACAGAGCACTCAGACTCTCTGTGCAGTCAACAGATAAAGTGCAGGCTGTCATCAGTATTACTGACACAAACTCTCCCACAATCAATAGTCATCTAACTGATGGGGACTCGTGATTCACAACGGTCTGACTGACTAAATCAAACACGGAGCTGCAGAGTGGCTGCAGCTGGTGGCAGAGAGACGGCTCAAGCAGGCAGCTGTGTGTCGTACAGCTGATTAAGAGTCAGCACGGGAAACACTTGACGCCGCAGGGCTGTTGTGTTGGATTCAAGCACGGAACATTTGTTACCACTTCATATATTTATTATTATTATTGTATTATATGTATTGTATTGTATACATGCTTCTCTTTAAATAAACCCTGAGCTGACATTGAGTCGTGATTTAAGTGAACATGTTATATTCTCATGTTCTGATTTCGCCTCTCTGGAACATGAAAACATCACATTATCCACTCACAGTGATGAAAATTAATTTGAATAAAATCATACAACTGCACAATCCTCCATTATTTTTTATTTTGATTATGAAAAATCAGTAGCTCAGAATTGTGGTTGTTGAACAGCTGAGTATTTCTTAGTTTCTGCTGCTAGTCGGTGCTCAGCAGAGCAGGTTTGGATTAAAAGGGTCTAAACTCCTTCAGACCTCCCAGTCACTGCCTGAGTGGAAGCCATCAAACCACTGGAGCCATTTTTGGCTCTCATGCTTCAGTCTGTCCTTGACCGCTACGTCCACTTCTCTGCTGTTTCTCTTCATCCCTTCATCTGTCCAGCTTGACCCCTCACGGTGGCCGCTCATTTTCTTGTTGCTATTGTTCTATTTTATCCACCGATCACTCTTTTTCTTGGCTCGACGCCCCAGGCTTCACCATCATCATCATCATTCCTGGCAAAATAAATACCGTAAGTAGAGTCAGTCATCTTCTGAACCAGCTTTCATCCCTGTTAGTGGTGTTTGACTTCAGTGTTGCTGTTTAATTATGGATTCTGTTCAGTTAAAAGACAGAACATGAAGGCCAGAGGGCTTATTGTGTCAGTGGAGTAAATTAATTGATCGACAGAGAAATAATCATCAACACTTCTGGGGTCATTTTTACAGGAAAAATAGTAAACAGTAAATAGAAGTTTTATATTTGGGGGTTTTGGATTATTGTTTAAACAAATCACTACATATGAAGATATTACTTTACATTATGCAAATGTGCATTTAAAAGTCTCTACACAGAGTAACATAATGTCATCAGTGGGGTTACTGATAATCACGTCTTTTCGAGGACTCTCAGTTTTACATATTCCACTGTAGTGTAGCCATAGTCTGACCCACCTGTCACTACAAACTCACGCTGTGCGTCTAAACTTTGTTCACACCCACAGAACTTTATTTCAGATTCTGGTGGAGTTTCCAGAGATGCCAAATATGTTAGACTGAAATTGGGGAATGTGTGTAAAAATGAGGGCTGTCAGTGTTAAAAGTTTTTTTATTTTTTTTATTTGCATTGATCATGTGCTGCTATTTTGCTGCATGCTGCTACTTTAAGTTTGACCTACCACCTACGAGCTGAGCACACAGGTACATCTGATCAGACTGATGTCAGCGGGCAACTGCACCGCCAAAGTCAGCAAAGCACTATTTTTGAGTGAGCAAATCACCACAGAACTGTGGATGAAATTGAATAAGTTAACTACAACACTGCTTAATGTGTGAAAACTGACTGCAGACCTGCATTTTAAGTCTTGTGTGTGATTTATCCTGGCTTCATATAAGTAGAGGAAAACTCTGCTAGCTGCTAGGCTAATTTATACAATGTAAAATGCCATAGGCTTGTGCTAATAATGTTAGCATGGTGTACTTGTTTGGAAAACGTGTTTAGTAGACAGTTGTTTTGTCAGTGAACCTTGTGAGTTGTAATGGAGCTGAATTTTGTAACGTTACCTTTGTTAAATGTTGCTGTTGTCCCTGGTTTAGTATGAGTAGAGGAAAACTCTGCTAGCTGCTAGGCTAATTTATACAATGTAAAATGCCATAGGCTTGTGCTAATAACGTTAGCATGTTGTATTTGTGGGGAAAATGTGTCCAGATAAAGACAAGTGTTTGTCTGTGAATCTTGTTCAGTGTGTGTTTTGAAACTTTAACTTCACAGTACTTCACAGAAACCACATCGTCAACTAGTGTTTTAGAGGTGTGACTGCAGAGCACCAAATACACCCCCGCACAGATATTAAGGGGACGTCTTCAGGTTTGCATGTTGTGACCAGTCGTCTTACTGTCGGGGGGAACAATAGTTTGATACATGCAGGACCTGTATGAATCAGAGCAAGACACTAAACTGGAACTCCTGAAAACCAGGGATCACTGGATGTCAGTGAGTCATCAAAATGACATCAGTGAAACTGCACTTTCCCATCTGGAACCGTGTAATCCTTTCAAACAAACAAACAAGTGTATTTGACAGAATAAGCACTTTAAAGTTGTCTCCTGCCTCTAAGTCCTAGTTTCAGACCACACACTGTAGCAGTGCAGAACTGATTTTAAAGACATACATTTAAAAGTCAAGATCATAAAGTAAATTTCTTTGCATTCATTTGATTAATGCATGAGACAGACTTATAGCCCAGACACACCAAACTGACATCAAAGAACTGGTGACCATGAAGGCCAACTGTTGCTTTGCCTCACATCGCATGTGTACGGGCCAAAAGCCTCACCGTAAAGACTACAGCTGATGACCAACCAGCACATATGTTCTTCTACATGAGAAGAGATAACTCTCCACACCAGCAGGCAGCTGTAGTCGATATTCTCCATTCAGAAAGGGAAACCTGAAGACCTACAACTGCGAATGGACAAACTGGTGGTATGATACATCCATGAAACATTTTCACACCTCGTTGCTTCATCCCAGATGGATATGTCATGAAAATATTCAAGCACTGGGTGGCTCAGATGAGATGCAGATGAAAATGAGAAGAGCTTTCTGTGTGTGTCCTCCTGACTTCAGTCATGTGCTTGTTTTCCTCACTTGTGTTTAACCTCTTGTGTACTCATTTGCTTCAGCTGAACAGCCAATCGGAGTGATTTCTCTCACCAATGGGCTCCACAACTGATTCAACAACGTGCCCAACAGCTGCCAACAAGGATCAACAGTGCAGGACACACAGCGATAACAAGGACCACAGACACTCACCCACGACCTGATGTTGGCTGACAGCTGGCCCTCAGGCACTCAACCCAGTCACACTCTGGAGTCATCTACAAGCCACACTTGGTCAGTGACTTCCAGCCCTGGACACCGACGAATTAGGCCGTGCTTTTCACATCAGCATGAAATGCAGCCGGTCGCCCAGTGGTGTCAGGGGAAACACAGCAGGACATCAACAAAAGTTAAGGGGGCAGAAGTCCAAGTAGAGCAGGCAGGAGGGGCGATGGATGGGTCCAGCAACCACCCAATTTCACCCAGGAGGCCGGTGTTCGCTTCCCGCAAGATTGTAAACATCAACAACCAACACGCCCAGGGTACCTTGCACGTCACATCTCCATGTGGAAAGTCCATGACCAAATGTCGATATGTGACGAGGCCGGAGTGAGGATGTGTTGGCCTGGTGTGTCAAGGCCTTTAAAGATACAGTAATTAAAGGGGAAACAGGATGCTAAGCAACTCAGTCACCAGAATGAATGTTGGCATTGCATGTTTCTGCATGCCACAGATACGTTACGGAACTTTGTTTAAGTTTCAACAACTCCGTGTTTAATGTGTGGTTATGTTTAGGCACACAAACCACAAAGTAAAGAACATGTTTTGGCCTAAAATACTGGCCACTGCAGGAACCGCAGCAATGTCTCTAGAAATCAACCGCTTTTCAAGGCACTATCCCAACTGGGAAAACAGCAACAGGTTACAAAAACACCCAAAAGCCACTGGAACAACTTCTTAAGAAACAACCGGTTGTCACGCCATTCCCCATCCCCTCCACATATCGTGGACATGTAATGAGAACTACATCATTTTACAAACATACAAATGTAACATATCCATGCAGACGTTCTCTTCTGGCGTCTGAGCTATGCTCATTGATTGAAACTGATGAAACCTCCTGGATGATGAAAGTCTCTTTGACGTATTAATACTAACTAGGCTTCCTTCCTTGTGTTGTGCAGAGTCCTTGAAATGCAAATCAGGGAGCAAGTTGGCAAAAATCTTTCACTGTAATCACACTGAGTTAAACCTTAAAATCAACACTTCATTTTTACTCTCTGCAGGAAGCCTTTCAAGGGCAGAGGAGCAAAATTATTCTGGAGAGAGCTGCTGATGATACGAAACCAATGAAACAAGTTTGTTTCCTGTAAAGTCATGTAACCCTTCGCTGAGTCCGTTCATACAGTCTGTGCATCAGTAACACTGATCAGAAAATCAATTCATTTGGTTCCAGGTGAAATTTTGTGGTCTGATTATGATCTAAATGTTATTTCAGAAGCATTTTGATAATCACATATTCACATTTATGAAACAATCTTTTACATAATCTTCTTTCACATTAAAAACATCTTTAAAAAAAAGCAAAGCTTTTTTACTGTATATGAGGCATCATAATTCCCTCTGAACACATCTTGTTATAATTTACCTTCACCCAATTTTAAGTTTTCTCCTGTAAATCAATGCAACCTCTGTGAGCTGTTCGTTGTGGCCACTGGCTGCTTAGAGGTGATGATGACTAGCTGCTAACGGCTAACAGCTAACTTAACTTGCTCTCCTCCTGCTGTAATGGTGCGTTCATTTTGTACTCGGAAGTCAGAAATTCCCAGTTCCCAGTCGAAAGTTTAAACTTGAACGCACCCTGAGATCGGATTTCCAACTCGGAGCAACCCCGACTTACGAATTCAAGATGACATAGTAAGTAAACACTCTGCTAAAGTACTGTTTATAGCAATTTTTATCTTATTTGTTTTACATTAGGTCAGCCTCATCTGCAGCGCTCATCAGTTGGACTGCATGATGGTTTTGAAGCTGTCTATACTCCGAAAGTGCAAGGGCAACAAAGGCTTTCTGCGGGCGTCCATGTTTTTTTCCAACTTGTCCACCGTTGTCAACTAGAATGCAAAAACCGTTAACTCGGAGGTGAAGTCATTCCCACTTCCGACTTCCGACCTCCGAGTACAAAACGAACGCACCATAACAACTGGTGAACCAGGTGAGACTGGACTCAAACACACAACTCTGGAGACAGTTTGGGTGAAATAAAACAGTCAAAAGGTGGTTCAGTACACAGGAGGACAATCAGTGGAGGCAAACAAATTGGACAGGGATGAGGCTGGGGCAGAGTCAATCAACAGGCTAAGACGAACGGACACTGAGAGAAAACACGACACACACTAAATACTGTGGAGAGGGGAAGGATAACGAGACACAGGTGAGACTGATCAGGGCGGGACAGACAGTCATCAAAAGGGAGGGAAAACACAGGGGCAGGAAGTGAAGTGACCTGAAACGAGAGGAGACGTGAGTTTCAAAGTAAGACAGGAAATTAATGAATGAAATAAAAAACACAGCTCAAGTTTCTTTGGTTATGACACCTGCTGGTTTCATGTTCTTTCTCTCTACATCCACTCCTCTCAGTAGTCAAGTGATAGGTGAGTGGACACTGGAGAGCTTTTGTTGTTTTGACATGATAACGATACAGCGTGTTTAGCAGGTAACATGTATCAAGCTGGGGAGGGGGGAGGCGAGGGGGGACAGCAGGAACCCAGCAAATAAGGCCTCAGTATTATTTAGTAAGCTCTGATATGTAGTTATGTTGCTGTGGCCTTATGTAATATTTTGAAATAATATTAGTAATAGTATTAGTAAAAAAGTAAAAGATAAACATTTTGATTTTTCTTTCTTCCCCAATTTGTGGCGCCCCCTATGGACGACAGCGCCCTTAGCATCTGCCTGTTCTGCTGTTCCCACGGGTCAACAATGAGTCCAAACATGGACCAGGTTCAGACAACGAGAACACTTTTTGGTTGAGTCAAAGTAGTTTGTTCTTGTCCACTTTAGGTGTTCATGTGTGTGTGTACATTATAGCCCACTGTGTGACCTCTTCAAGTTTATGCTTCTCTTCCTCCATCTTCCTATATATTTTAATAATCCTCTCTGTTTGCCATCGTCTCCATCTTTTATTCATGCAGCAGCTCCTCCAGTGGTCCTGAACCATGTCAGCTGGCCTGCTGCCATAAACCTTCACCAGCAGACTTTCAAAGAGACAGACGGAAAAAGTTGGAGAGGGAGAAGACTTCACGAAGTTCGGTGGAGCTGGAGGAGAGAAGACGGGAATGAGAGGGGAAGGGATGATGATCAGAGAGGACAGGGTGGCAGAATATTTGAGGGCTGAGTGACAGAAAACTGAGGCAACCATGCAGAAAATATGAACTCATTCAACCTAAAGTTACTGACAGACACCTGGAGAGAGTCACTTACTGTAAGTACAAAGAGGGGCGTCCCAGAGGGGGGGGACCAAGGGGGGGCCTGGCTCCGCTGATACAACTGCTGCCCCGCCCAGTGGCTCCCCCTTGTGAAAATAATTGGAGGAGGATTTTAAGGTCTTTAAGAGGTTGTGGTGTGCTCATTTTTTTAGTAGGTAGGTCCTTTCGAGCCCGGTCTCACTCTGAAGTCATTGAAATCCAGTGCTTGGGCAGTGACTTGCGGCATCAGAAACCAACGAAAAAAGGTGTCCTTTAACGTTGGCAGGATATGCAGCCAGTTGGTGTTATAGTTTAATGGCGCCCGGTGGTGTCAGGGATAAACTTGACGGGACAACGACTGAAGTTAAGGCTACGAAGGTGGGCGGGAGGGGTGGTGGATGGGTCCAACAAACATTGACTTTGATCCAAGAAAGCAGTGTTAGCACCCCATAAGATTCTAAAGCCAAACCCTATTTCTTTTTTCCTAAACCCAACCACATGTTTTTGAGGCCTAACACAAACAGCAACAAACACAACCAAGTGCGTTTGTGGTTGAAGGGAAATTAATGTCAATCCACGGTGTTGTACCAACGTAGTGTGTTTATTTCCACTGAAAACAGAAGCGTATTTTGAAAACAGACAATGCATGTAACAGGCAGAACTAGACACGGCGACCCAGAATATCAACAACCAACACACCCAGGTTACCCTGTGCGTCGTATCCGGACGTGAAAAGTCCACGACCAAAACGTCAATGTGTGACCAGGTCGGAGTGAGAATGTGTTGGCCTTTCAGCTCTCAGCTAGAATATGAACTTAGAGCTCTCTTGTGTTACAGTACAATACTTCATAGAACCACCTTTTCTTCAGCAATTACAGCTGCAGGTCTCTTCAGGTATGTCTCTATGAACTCGGCACATCTAGCCACTGGAATTTTTGTCCATTCTTTACAGCAAAACTGCTCCAGCTCCTTCAAGTTGGATGGGTTCTGCTTGTGTACAGCTATCTTTAAGTCATAGCGCAGATTCTAAATTGGATTGAGGTCTGGGCTTTGACTGGACCATTCCAGGATGTTTAACTGTTTCTCCTTAAACCACTGGAGTGTTGCCTTGGCTGTGTGTTTAGGGTCATTGTCCTCCATCCCAGTCTTAAATCTCTGGAGGACTCAAACAGGTTTCCCTCAAGGATTTCTCTGTATTCAGTGCCATCCCTTATTCCTTTAGTTCTGGCCAGTTTTCCAGTCCCTGTTGATGACGGTGGGGCGGTGTTCTCAGTGTGATGAGAGGTGTTGGATTTGCACCAGACATAGCCAGAAAGTTCAATTTACGTCTCATCTGACCAGAGTACCTTTTTCCATGTGTTTGAGGAGCCTTTTGGCGAATTCCAAACGTTCTGCCTTATTTTTTTCTTTATCTTTTTTCCTGCCACTCTTCCATAAAGCCCAGCTCTGTGGAGCGTACAGCTAAGGGTGGTCCTATGAACAGAAACTCAAATCTCCGTAGTAGAGCTGCCCAGCTCCTTCAGGGTTATCTTTGGCCTCTTGGTTGCTTCTCTGATCAATGCCCTCCTTTCTCAGTGAGTCAGTTTTGGTGGGCAGCCCTCTCTTGGCAGGTTTGTTACAGTGGCATAATCTTTCAATTTTCTAATGATGGATTTAATGGTACTCAGTAGGTTTCACCAGTTTGGGATATTTTTTAATAACCCAACCTTGATTTCTCCACAACTTTGTTTCTGACCTGTTTGGAGAGCTCCTTTGTCTTCATAGTGTTGCTTGCTTAGTGATGTTGCACTGCAACTGCATTTTATGCAGGTCCGTTAAATAAAATCAAATTTAAAATCCATTTAAATTCCAGGTTGAAGTGCAACAAAAAGAAACCAAGGAGGGTGAATACTTTCGAAGGCACTGTGTGTCTTTATGTATTTTAGGGTAAAATGAGCACAGCACTTTCATATTCTTGTTTCCAGCCTCTAGCAGAGCTTTACACTCTTACTTCATCTTGTATGTGTTATAAAGTGTGTTGATGTTGCTGAAGGATCCACCGTCTCCTCGCGGCTCTGCACTAATATTAAAACCTGCCACTCGTCGTCCCAGTTGACAGAAAGCCGTCACAATGATGGAAACTTTTTAATGGCACGACACTTTTCACTGGATGAACAGGAGGGTGAGACGACAGCGAGGAGGGAGAAAATGTGTGTGGATTACGAGTCAGAGCTGAATGACTGGATGTGATTGCGTTTAATTAAAAAGCTGTGCCTGCCTGTGCACTTTTTTGGCTTGTTGTTCTATTGTTTATGCCAAATCTTTAAAACCTGGACACAATGGGATACACGGTGAGCACTCATAGTTTTTAATAAACCTCCAATCTGCACCTGCAGTGCGACACTGAAATGTCTCCTCATTCATGGCCTTTTTTCGCAACACGCTGATAAGTTTGTTTCATCAAAGTGAGACAACAGATGGAGTACGGTTGACAGCACAACTTTTTATCACCAACTTTTTTATGTTGTTGCCGTGATGCAGGAGAGTTCTCTGATGTGGTTGCAACACCTCCACATCACCTTTGGGTGTAATTGCAAGTGAAAGTGCTCACATCTGTCGACAGCAATGATTCTATACCCTGTAATTTAACCAACTTTTCACCTTCTGGATTTTTATTAGTAAGTGAGAAGGAGTAAATGTTACTTTAAGAATTCCAGTGAGGAAATTGAACTTTTTTGCAGGCATAAAAAAACAAGAAGATAGTGCACCCAAAACTGAAAATTCAGCCATTATCTACTCACCCATATGCCGAGGGAGGCTCAGGTGAAGTTTTAGAGTCCTCACATCTCTTGCGGAGATCCAAGGGGAGAGTGGGTAGCAGCACAACTCCACCTAATGCAGGCTGACGGCGCCCCAGATTCAAACGTCCAAAAACACATAATTGAAACCACAAAATATCTCCATACTGCTCGTCCGTAGTGATCCAAGTGTCCTGAAGCCCCGACATAAAAGTTGTTTGTAAAAACGTCATTTGAACTCTGTTTTTAGCCTCACTGTAGCCTGTAGCTCTAACTGCCTCTCTGTGCACCATGCTCACGTGTGTGCGCTTGTGCGAAACCGTGAGACATGGGCACCGCCTTCATGTGTGTTCACGTGCTTTCGCTGGTCTCGTGAGCTCGATGTACACAGAAGCCGTTAAGAGCTACAGGCTACAATGAGGCTAAAAACAGAGTTCAAATGACGTTTTTCCAAACAACTTTTTATGTCGGGGCTTCAGGACACTTGGATCACTACGGACGAGCAGTATGGAGATATTTTGTGGTTTCAATTATGTGTTTTTGGACGTTTTAATCTGGGTCGCCCAGCCTGCATTAGGTGGGGATGTGAGGACTCTAAAACTTTACCTGAGCCTCCCTCGGCATATGGGTGAGTAGATAATGGCTGAATTTTCATTTTTGGGTGCGCTATCCTTTTAAGTCATATGACCACGGTGTCGTTTGTTTATAGCCTAACGTTAGCTTTTTTACTTCTGGTGATTGCATTTATGCTTAAAAAAAAATCAAAAAGTGGCTTCCATATGTGAAGATTTTCTGAACATAACGTATAGGTATCATAAATGTTTGTCGCTTCAGAGCATGTTTTCTGCAAAAATCCAAAATCGAGTGGGAAAATCCCGAAGGCTTCTTGTCAAAGGATCCAGGGAGACACTAACTTCCACATCAGCCTGCAAAAAAAAAAGAAGTCATCCATGCAGCATTCTGTTGGCTTCACTTTTCAGACCCAGACACAACCTCTTGTTTGACACAAGCTAATTTAAGAGGCGCAGCCCCTTTAAATGGCTAATCAATACCCAGATAAAGTACATCTAACCCAATATACTGAGCTCAGTGTGCTGCTGTGGGGTTGGTTTACTGTAGCGTCCACAGGCCGGCAAATATCTGTCAAGAGACCATGACTCCTAACTCATTTAACACCTCAGCTAGGTGGAGAAAATAAAGTCATGGTGATGGACTGGGACAAAGAGCCTCTGAGGCAGAGAAGAAGAATGACAGAATTCTTCCCCCTCATGACACACACACAGTGCCCTGCATCTACATTAAAAGGTGTGAGACAGATGTGAAGAAGTACAGGAAAAAAGAACAGATCCAGCAGGAAACAGGAGACAGAAGCAATTTATATTTCCTGTCAAACTCATATTTATCACCAACTGTTCCCTTTTTAAGCAACAGCTACTAAGTGGCTACGCCTGCTTTTAAAAATGTAACAAAAGAAAATAGCGGAGAGGACGCACTCTGAGCTGAGACGTCCTCCTTTGTCTCTTCCAGTTTCTACCATCGTGAAGAACATTACAGTCCACTTACAACGTGCTTCAGATGCTGTGTTATTTACATATAAACAAGGTGTTCAAAGGATACATGCAGAACTGTGAGGATGGAGTATTTTATTTACACGTGCACACAGATGAGTCATTCAGCTTCATCAGACTGAAACAAAGGGATCTAAAGCGGACACAGAAATAACAATGGACATGGAGACTACAAGGCCACACACATAAAGGCCGCACAATGTCATGACATGTCATGTCAAACAGTCTACAAAGAACCAAAATCTCCAAATCTTCACCAGATGCTGAGATGCTGCAGTGTAAACCTCTACTGATAGCGACCTGCAGGCTGATAGGCACATTTTGAGGCAGCAGTACCTGCCTAGGGCTGGGTTAACATAATCGATTCATCCGATTCAATTCAATCTTCATTGGAATGACTCGATATCAATTCCTAAAATCTGAGATCTATCTTTAAATATGTGCTTTTTCCTACAGATGTATGAAGCTTTAACCCCGTTAATCTCGCCGCTAGGAAACAAGCAACAGCGCTAAGGTATAAACAACCGCAGCCTTGAGAAGCTCCAACATCACCGCCTCTTTTATCTGTACTACTTACGTTTGGGTGTGATTTATTATCATGCTGCAGCGCCCCCTCCTGCTGTCTGTGCGTCCTGGCGGGTGTTCCACTTTAACACACACACACAGACACACAAACACAGAGTAGAGATGCCGCAGTGGAGACAGAAAAGTGAAGATAACTTGAGCTGACGACAGCTACGCTTGTTACCGTGAGTGCAATAAAACCTCCACGAGGAAGAAGTCAATACTTTATCAAAGCATGCGGAAAAGCAATATCTAAATCTGGTCTGTCAGCAGTCTCTCATCCACATCCATTTATATTGTGACTTTGTTGTATTAATATTACTGTTGCTGCTCTAGAAACATTATAAAACGTTATAAAATATTCAGTTGTATTCTTGTTGTGAATTTATTCTTTTTTAAAAATAATTCCTTTTAAAATTTACCTCATTAGTTCTCTGAGAATCTCTCTCACATAGCAGCAAATACTGGCATTATAACTGACATATTTCCAGTCGAATCGATATCTGATCGAATGGAATTGGAAATAGAATCAAATCAGGACCTTGTGAATGGAAATCAAATCGATTTGACCAACTGAAGTCAACAGCAGAGTTTTTTCCTGCTTTTTAAAGGTCGCATTATTCAGATAGTGAGATGCACCTGCATTGCAAATGTTCCAAGATATCTGCTGCAGTGACATTACTGCTCTCACTGCATTAATCTTGGGCGATGACCACTCGCAGCCCCAATCTGCTGAAAACACCATGTCAATAGCAGTACTGCAGCAAATGGGAGGTGACACTGATTGATTGAATTCATGTTATGTTCAAAACACACCTATGATTATTTGAAGGACTAAACGTAACCCTTCTGGCCCCTTGCACTTTACTTTGCGCCCACATTATGTGCCGTCTAACTGGCAAACGTAGTGTTGGACACGTCCTAAATGCACTTAAGATCATGTGCTACAGATCTTTCAGGGCGGGACCAACTTCCCACCTTTACCCATACTTGTATCTGCACTTGTGTTTCTGGATATGGCTTCTGATGAAAGCGTCATCCAATGGGCGATGTTAAAACAATCCATCAGTGAGGTGAAGTCAGGAGAGTGATTGAAGAACATCCGCACTGTTGCTTTTCTTTGATTGCTTCTGCAAATGGCTCCTTAATCAAACCACTGAATGGGTCAAATGGTATTACTGCTGATGAGATGGCCCTGGATCTGCGCTCTAAAGACAGCATGTCCTCGATGTCTCCCATCACTCATTTTCTCTTGGTTTGTCTGCCCCCGTCTTCCTCTCTCATGTCCTTTCATCTTCATTTCTCCTGTTGTATTTAACTTAATTCTCCATCTTTCTCACTCCATCCCTCTCCAGTTTCTCTCTTTGTCTCATTCAGTAGTCGGAGCACTCACAGCTCATGGAGGAAATTAAGGTACTTAAAAACCTTTAGTGCCCGATTGTTGCAATTTGCATCAAAACATCAAGGAGTTCTCTGTGTTACCAGATCTGAACCCAGAGAGGTGAAACTCATATTTGTAGATTCAGTGTGACTTACACTTCCTGAGGATATCATTATCTCTGATGTCTATCACAAATTAACATCTATAAAACCACTGCGGAAAAAAAGATGCTCATACAACTGCAGAATTTGCCCAAGAATCATCAGTTT
This sequence comes from Epinephelus lanceolatus, assembly GCF_041903045.1. Lineage (NCBI taxonomy): Eukaryota > Metazoa > Chordata > Actinopteri > Perciformes > Serranidae > Epinephelus > Epinephelus lanceolatus. The sequence continues at coordinate 9,823,877 of NC_135746.1, read as the reverse complement.
TAAGTTTTCTTCAGTATCAGAGTAATCCAGTGATGCAAATAGGTGCTGCTGATAGCTGATTTGGCGTACTTTTACTGGAAACAATTTGCCAAAATCTAAACAATACCAGTAAAAAACAACAACAGTAACAGTGACTACCAAATCCTGATCAGTTCATTCTTGAGTTTAAGTGGACGTTTGTGCCAAATTTGAGAAAAAAATTCCATCAATGCATTCTTGAGATATTGCATCCATGAGAATGAGACGGATACAATGTCATAGTGACCTTGACCTTTAACCACCAAGTTCTAATCAGTATATTGTTGAGTCCAAATTTGAAGATATTCTCTCAGGGCGTTCTTGAATTGTTCTTGGGCATTCACAAGAGTGGGACAGCCAAATGGACAGACATACCAACACATTCTCACTCCGACCTCGTCACACATCGAGGTTTGGTCATGGACTTTCCACATCCACATATGACGTCCAAGGTACCCTGGGTGTGTTGGTTGTTGGCGTTCTGGGACGCCGTGTCAACTTTAGCCTGTGACATGCTTTGTCTGTTTTCAAAATACACTTCTGTTTCATGGGAAATGTACAGTTTGCATACAGTCTCTTTCAAAATAAAAGCACTACGCTGGTACAACAACATGATTGATGTTTTTTTTTCCGTTCAACAACAAACGCATGTTAAGGAGAAAAGAACAGGGTTTGGCTTTACAATCTTACGTGAAGTGAACACCGGCCTTCCAGGAGAAAGTCGGTGGTTGCTGGACCCATCCACCTCCCCTCCTGCCTGCCCTACTCCAACTTCTGCCACCTTAACTTTCGTTGTCGTCCCTCCAAATTTCCCCTTGACATCGCCGGGCCCCGTTAAATGCTGTTATTGTTTAATGGTTGCTGTTAAACGCTAACGGCAACCAGCCATGTGTCATGCCGAAGTGAAAGGACGGCTTTTTTCTTCTGTGTCTAACGCCAGAAGTCACTGACCCAGCACCTGTTATCGACAACTTCGGAGTGAGACCAGGTTGGACATACATATGTACGTGCATATGGATTGACAGAGAACCTATAATCACAAAGTCTCCAGCCGTTGACTTGATTAAATGCAGTTGCATTGCTTTGGGTTTATACATTAACACTTTCTGCAGCCTTGAGCCACATACACATCAGCTCATTTATATGGATTTATTTTACCTCTGGAGTATTTACTCATTTACTTCAGCTTGTTTGGCTGATAAGAATGTATCACTCAGACTGTGGCTATCTCAGAAGTTCAGCCTTGGTAAGGTATGTTTAATAATGACATGTTAGCAGGGAGGTATACAGCGGCACATAACTAGATGGAAATGCTTTTTGCAAGGTAACTCAAGTAGCTCTGCTTTAGTATCTACTGAGGAACTGTGTGAAGACGAATTCATACAATTCAGTGTGAATACTGGAGGACAAACACCAAGACAGTGGTTTGTTTTCCACACAAATGGGGAAGGCTTTTTTTTGGTGGACTGCATCTTTGGATGTGTTGCAGAGATGTTTTCAGCATTGAAAAGATGATAAGAGGTCAGGGTTAGTGAGGACATGACTGACTTGAATATAAAGTTTCCCTTTGGAAACATTTCAGTGTTAATTAGTTAGGTTGAGATTTACTTTTTTCCTGAAAGATAACACATGTGTTAAGGCCTACTAGGATTTTAATGATGTCTTTTTCTCTCATCGTCCTTCGTCACTGTCTTATAATCTCATCTATAAGGCAGCTCTGAAGGTATTCCATAGTCTACTGTGCTGCAGTACATTTCATAATAAAATGTCTGCAATGCTTCACTCATGTGAATCAACCCATTAAGATTCCATGAATGTACACAGGACACACACATGCTGATAACAGATCCTCTTGAGAGAATGAGTGAGGTAAACAAATAGGGAAGAGAGAAGTGTGAGAGACGTTCAGACAGAAAGAGAATGATAGGCAGAAATATTAGGGATAATGAGACAGAGAATAAAAAGACAGACTGAAAGTAAAACATGAATTAGATGAATGATGAAGGGGAAATATATTAGAAAGAAATTGAAGAGAAAGAATGAGAATAGACGAGGTACAGAGATCAAGACAAAAAATCTGCAGATAACCTAATGAGCCTGTGGGTCTGTGCTACGCAGTGAGGCCAAATAAAGTAACTGTAGTCCAGTAGGTGGCACAAGACAAGAAGACAGGTCACGCAACACAGAACATGGTGGCTATTTTAGGGGCTCTCTCAGGCTTCGTTCTCGTCTGTTCTCACAGCCCGAGAAGATCAAAACCTGCATTCAGCCAAGAATGCTCAAAATAAACAAAAGAGTACCATCTGCACATTCCATCAGGGATGCTTTGGGAGCAGACTGCCTGTGTGTGAAGTCTGGGTGGTTATGATTTTTGTTCTGCAACTTACTGCGTACAACCTGAACGTTGCAAACACAGGTAGAAGAAGGTAGCCAACATCCTGTCCCTCTGAGACAGAGGAGACAGCGGAAGGAAAGAAAAACAACAGTAAGGACTGCCTTGTGTTTGTATGTCCCCACAAACCTGTCAAGTTGCACTAACAGCAGTGTTTCCCATACATTGACGAGACTATGGCGGCCCGCATCCACAAACATGGATGCTTCACACTAAGGATAGACCGATACATCGGCCGGCCGATATATGGGGCCGATATTTGAGTTTTTTACTTGTATCGGCATCGGCCGATACGCGCGTGGGTTCGCGGATTTATTTTTCCCTGGCACTTTTTTTCATTTGAAAGTATGTGGTTAAGTTGAACAAAGCTGTTGAATCCTACTGTGTACAGTAGTTGTTGTTTTATTTATGCTTCAGCTTAAATATTTGTTTATTTTATAAAGACATTACTGGAAGATTTAAGAGCACTGAACTCTTTTTTTTATTTGAATGTATAATAATAATAATAATAATATTCTACCTGTTCTACCTCAACTTTCCATCTTGTTTTAGTATTTTTTACTGTTCAATAAATGTTTCTTATTTTAAACTTGAGACCTGTAATATTTGTTATCATTGTGTCATTTTTTTGATGTAAATTGAGGGAGCAAAAGCAGTATCGGCCCCAAATATCGGCTCAAGAAAATCAGCAGTCCATAATCGGTCATCGGCTAAGGGTGATGGAAAAAAATTGGTATCGGCATCGGCCCTAAAAAATTCATATCGGTCTATCCCTACTTCACACACAGAAGATCTATACAATCAGCACAGTTTCAAGATTAGAGTCACGAATTCAGTATCTGACCCTTCTGTTCCTGAGATATGACGCTGAGTTATGGACAGGAAAGTGATTTATGTATTAACATAACCTTCCGGATATAAAATGTCATCACTTCATTTTATTCTGTGAGATTTTGTCACAATTTGTGCATAAATTCTTGAGTTTGGGCCAAAAATGTGTCCAAGTGGACAAATTTCTGCCAAATTTGTGGAAATTTTGAGATATGGCATTCACGACAATGAGATGGACACAAGGTCACTCTGATCTTTGACCACCAAATTCATTGTTGAGTCCAAGTGGATTTTTTTTTTCCAAATTTGAGGAAATTCCCTTCAGTTGTTCTTGAGATATTGTGTTCACAAGAATAGGACATAAGAGGTCACAGTGACCTTTGAACTTTGACTACCAAAATCTAATCAATCCATCCTTAAGTCTGAGTGTGAGAAATTTGAGGAAATGGAGTTCTTGAGATATTGCGTTTACAAAAATGACGGTGACTAAAATCTAATCAGTTCATCCTTAAGTCCAAGTGGACAGTTGTGACTTGACTTACTTGACTTAATCCTCTTGGCCCCCTTGGGAGCAAAGGGCGACCATGGATCTCCACCTCACTCTCTTCTGTGCAATGGTCTTCGCTTCTTGCCAGGAGGTCCCCGTCTTGGTCAGTTCATCAAGCGTGGACCGCCTCCAGTTGGATTTTGGTCTCCCCGGCTTCCTCTTGCATTGAGCATTATAGTCCAGAGCTTGTCTTGCTATATTTCTCGGATCCTTCCTAAGTGTATGGCCGATCCATCCCCACTTTCTGGATTTGATTTCCTTGTGGATTTGCTCCTGATTCATGCGTCTCCACAGTTAAACATTTGATATCTTGTTGGGCCACCAAATCCTCAGTATGTATCTGAGACAGTTGTTAATAAACACTCGTAGTTTATCAATGATTGATTTGGTGGTTTTCCAGGCTTCACAGCCATAGAGAAGGACAGATTTTACGTTTGTAGTGAAGATTCTGATTTTGGTGTTTCTGGAGAGCTGGGAAGAGAGCCACACAGGTCGGAGTGTTCTAAAGGCATGTCTTGCTTTGCTGATGCTCAGCTCGACATCTTTATCAGCTCCTCCATCTGTGCTGATGTAGCTTCCCAAGTAGACAAACTCACCACATCTTCCAGGGGTTGCTCTTCGATTGTGGGCAGTTGTGCCAAGCTTGTAAAAAATTCTTCAGGGTGTTCTTGAGATATTGCGTTCACAGGAATGGGACGGACGGCCGTATTTAAGAGGTCCACTAATTTGCATTTGACGAGTTGGCTGGTGAAAGAGTGCGGCCGACATCCTGTCCCTGTGAGACAGAGGAGACAGTCAAAGGAATGAAGAAGAAAAAGTAAGGAGGTAGACGCTGACTGTGTCCTCAGCCAACACGTTTTCACCCTGACTTCGTCATGGACTTTCCATCTCAAGATATGATGTGCAAGGTACCCTGGTCCTTGGACGCTGTGTCAACTTGATCATCTGTTTTCAAAAGCACATGGATGGGTTTAGGAAAAAATAACTGGGTTTGGCTTTACAATCTTAGGTAATGAGCATCGGCCTCCTGTGTGAAAGTGCGGTTTTTGGACTCATCCACAACCAGTGGTGTAGTGGAAATTGATGAGGTGGGTGTACTACTAGGTAGATAGGTAGGTTACTGATGAGGAAGTGGGCATACTCTCCCACATATTACAATGGCTTTTTAGCTGATAGGTGGGTATACTGTAACTGGATAGAAAAAGAAGTGGGTGGGTATACCCTCCACTACACCACTGTCCACAACCACCTCCACCACAGGCTAAAAACCTGTCAGCTGTTCTTCAGTCAGAGCAGTTAACATGCTGCCTGACAAAATATGCCCATTTTGTCGACTTGCAAACCTCTCATTAAAACTTGTTGCCGGTTTTCTTGGCAATATTTCTTGCAGCTCTGACACAGGAGGAGGTCTTCATCCCTGATTCTGATTGGAAAACAGCGACGTGAATACAACAGCAGCTTTTCAGAAGACGAATGAAAGAAACCCTCTCAGAGAAAGCTGAGTGAGTCACAGAAGGTTGTGGAAGAAAGAATCATGAGGTGAGTGGACAGGTCCAAGGCCGGAGCACATGTATGATAATAATTATAATATATAAAATACTGATGTACACGGTTATCACCTCAGCAGCCGAACAAATAAGAATCTCCACATTTCCCCGTCTGGAGTTTTAATGCTCCGAGTGAAATGTGAAAAATTCTGAAAGGTCTTTTTGCCACAGTATCTCACAGCTACAGAGGAAAAAAGAAATCAGCGTTATCAAAGAGACTCGCCTGTACATTCCATTCCAATATTCCTCCTATGGATGAAACACAGGAGATAATGGAGGAGGAAGAGGAGGAAGAGGTGTCAGGTGTTAGAGGGCAGAGGGAGAAGGAAGAGGGAAACATTTCTGTAAGATAAGACCAAGAGAAGAAAGGTGCCGAGAGACAGAGAGAGCTGTGAGAGGAAGAGTAAAAGGATGCATTTTAAAGGGGAATGGAAAAAGGAAGAAATAGGAAGAAAGGAAGGAAGGAAGGATGAGGAAAAGAAAAGAAGAGAGGGGAAGGGAGGGATGAGGATGGAGGAAAAACCAGTAAGGACAAGAAGACAAATAATGAAAAAGGAAGAGAGGGATAGGAGGTAAGAGCAAAAGGAAAGAAGGGAGGAAAAGGGGGAGCAAAGAACAGAAAAGGAGGAAAGAGAAGGAAGGAAGAGACGGAGAAGTAGGCAGGGAGGAGGTGAGAGGAATGACAGGTGGAAAAAAAGAGGAAAAGGAAAGACAGAAGGAAGATGGAAGGGAAGAGGGAAAACAGGAAAGTAAGGGGGAACACACTTGAGAAAAAAGGATGAAAGGAAAATATAAAATAAAAAACAAAGGAATGGAATAAAAGAATATAGACAAAGAGAAGAGAACAGAGGAAAACAAAAAGGGAGAGAGAAAGATGACAATGAAAAAGTAATCAAGGAAGAGGAAGAAAGACAGAGCGAAAAAAGAAGGGATAAAACAAAGAGGAAGGAAGGAAGAAATGGTAGAAAGGAAGAGGTAAAATGGAAGGAAGGCAGTGGAAGTAAAGAAGAAGAATAGGGAAGAACAGAAGGGAAAGGGGAGGGAGATGAGGAAAAGACTGGAGTGAAGGATGAAAAGAAAGAAAAAGGGGAAAGATAGAAGGAAGAAGAGTGGAAGAAAAAACAATGAGAAAGGGATGAAGAATAGGAAAATAGAAGAAGGAAATGAAGGACAGACAGAAGGAAAGAGAGGAGTAAATATGGAGGAGGAGAGAGGAATGACAGAAGGAGGAAAAAGGAAGGAAGGAAGACAGAGGAAAAAGAAGGACAAAAACAAGAGGTGAAGGATGTAAGAAATGGGAGAACAGAAGAGGTGAAATAGGAAGAAAGGAAATGAGACCGGAGTAAAAAGGATGAACGGAACAAGAAAAACAATGAGAAGGAAGAAGGGAAGAAAGACAGTGGAAGGAAAGAAGAGAAAGAGGGAAGGAAGGAAGGACAGGTAAAAAGACAAGAAATGAGGAAACAAACAAAGCATGACGGAGCAGCAGAGGCTGTACCTCAGCAGGTGTGCTCTCTGAACAGAGGAAACGTGCTCACAGTGACTTTGACACGAGCATCAATCAGCCTGTAACCGGCGCTCACTCCTGGGAGGCTTTTATTTTGAAAGAGGATCACAGAGGGTGGCGGGGGGGCGAGATCAGAGCGCAGTCGCTCACACAGCTGATAGGTTAATCCCAGCTCTCTTCACTGAACCTGTCCCTCAGCAGGTTTCCTCTGACACACAGCAGCAGCTCAGTCGATACCAGAGCGGGAAGTCAAAACAGCTGTTTCCTTTACACATCTCACAGGAAGTGTTTGATTGCTTTGCTTTGACTTGTGGAGAATCCCTCGTGTCAGCTCAGGTCTCCCATCTGTTCTTCTGCCTCTTTGTCTTTTAAACAAGCCCGTCTCCTACTAATTATGACATCATATCAAACGTATGTCACAAGCAACATTAGAGCCAGTGCAGGAGGACATGTAATATTCATGTCATGCAGGATCCAAAACACACGAAATGTCGTACATCAAACAGCACGCTTCGTTTGACAACTGTAGCACATGGCAGATACAGAGAGGTGAGATCACAGTGTGAAACACAGGATGAACTGTATCAGCTGGAGCTGTGCGCTGGAGTCAAGCTGAGTGTTTGTGTTATTTCATTTTACGTTTCGCTTGAAAAGACTCGCCAGGAAATGTCTTCTTTAATATTACTGAATCTCTGTTGGTTTATTTACCTCAGCTGCAGAGATCCAGACTGAAAAAGCAGTGCACACATATTCGTACATATCCCACGTATTTTGAAAGGCTGCGATCATGTGACCAGTGCGCTGACAGGAGTAAAGAAGTAAGCAGTCCTGAGGGATCTTGTAAGGAGGCAAGTTTGGGTGGTGGATGAATCGCAAAATCTTTACCTGGAGACCTGTATTCAGAACCATATCAATGTTTGCTCATGGACTTTCTACGTCCACATATGTAGTCCAGGGTACCCTGGGTGTGTTGGTTGTTGACGTTCTGGGACGCCATGTCAACTTCATCCCGAGTGTGAAGCAGTTGGGATGAGAGTCAGCACCTCCAAGTCTGAGGCCATGGTCCTCTGTCGGAAACCGGTGGTTTGCCCTCTCCAGGTTGGGGGAGAGTTACTGCCTCAAGTGAGGGAGTTCAAGTATCTCGGGGTCTTGTTCACGAGTGAGGGTAGAATGGAGCGTGAGATGGATCGGCGAGTCGGTGCAGCTTCTGCAGTGATGCGGGCGCTGCGCCGGTCCGTCATGGTGAAGAGGGAGCTGAGCCAGAAAGCAAAGCTTTCGATTTACTGGTCCATCTACATCCCAACCCTCACCTATGGTCATGAATTCTGGCTAGTGACCGAAAGAATGAGATCGCAGATACAAGCAGTGGTCCCACTGGTAGGAGGCCCCAGGGCAGACCCAGAACACGCTGGAGGGATTACATATCTCGTCTGGCCTGGGAACGCCTTGGGGTCCCCCAGGAGTAGCTGGAAAGTGTTGCTGGGGAGAAGAACGTCGGGGGTGCTTTGCTTGGCCTGCTGCCCCTGTGACTGCCCCGGATAAGGATGAAAATGGATGGACAGCTGGACTTCTGTTTTCACAGAAAATGTACAGTTTGCATACAGTCTCTTTCAAAATAAAAGCACTATGTCAAATGCACATCGTTTAGCCAACACACGCACGTGGTTGGGTTTTAAAATCTTACAGAAGCAAACACCTGCCTCCCGGGTGGAAGACAGTGGTTGTTGGATCCATCCACCACCCCTCCTGCCCGCCCTACTCGGAATTCTGCTGCCTTAACTTTCGTTGTTGTCCTGCTGCGTTTCACCCCGATGACACCGAGCTGCGTATCATGCCGATGTGAAACAGGTTTTTTTGTTGGTATCTGACGCAGGAAGTCTCTGACCAAGCGCTGGTTTTCGAAGACTTCGGAGTGAGACCAGGTTGCATTTTAAGGTACGTCCTCACTATGTTTCTTTTTCCTAAACCTAACCCTAATAAATTTACATTAATTGGGTAACTGTAGGTGAAGGACGTGCCTTCATTCGTATGGCGCTAATTTGTAGGATATCGTATGAACCATTCTGTGAAGATACGCTGACTTGAAGTGAAGGTTCCTGGAGCAACTTCACCTACTTCCAGGGTGCGTGGAGAAAGCGAGACAAAGCAAAGGCATCGAAACACCAACACCCTTTGGCCTGTTGGTTTCATCAGGGTCATCATGAGACACAATACAAACAGCATTTAAATAATTTAAATATCTATTTACATGTCTAATATTTAAATGTGCATTTGCCATGATCCACTGGAGGGAACAGCCAAAAGAGCCAGGTGGTCAAAAATAAAGATCGAATGTTGCTGCTGTGATTCTAAAACACATAGTCTCCAGCCCAGATCCTGCAGAAAGTGTGCAACAAAGCTGCTCCAACCCAGATCTAATGTTACTCTAAAGTTAGAATATTATTTTAAATCCTTTAAATGACCTGATGATGGTGCTCCAGAAAACATTATTACAAGTCAAGCAACACTTTGTTTCAGTCTGGACCGAAGAGGTGGAGCGACGTCTTTATCCCCAGAGTCATGTTGCTGGCACTGCGAGAAAAATGCTGCTTCTCTGGAGAATATCAATATTTTTGATATTTGATATTTTTCTGTGTTTTGGCAGCGGCCCTCTGAGCCTTTATTTTAACATTCAGCTTCTCACTGCAGCGTATAAAGAACCACAGAGAGCAGGAGGCGCCACAACATATCGATGGGAGCACTTTTTAAAACGATCGTTTGACTCTCATTAATCTCTCCAGATCTTCAAGACAGCTCAGTGAGAGTCCAAGAGGTTTGAATGAAAGCAGCGTGTGTGTGTGTGTGTGTGTGTGTGTGTGTGTGTGTGTTTGTATCCAAGTGTGTATGACAGTTCTCAGGGAGTCAGAGTGGTTTTGTTGTAAGAGAGACACGTGGAAATGTGGTCTGTGTTCTTTTTTTTTGTTACACTCATTTAACTCTCTCTCTCTCACACACACACACACACACACACACACACACTGCTGTTTTTTCTTTTTCTTTTTGAATCAGTGAAACACACTGACGGTTCACTGCTGCCACCAACTGGTCACCAACAGAATAAACTTCATACATGAGGATGTACAGATTACATGATCATAACTCATGTGCTGGTGGTGCGACTACTTTTACCTGCAATCATTTTTATTAGCACTAAGACAACCACTAGAGGCCATTTATATGTCCATGAATAATGCATAAAGAAAACTACTGTGAGAATCAGGTTTATTTTCAAGATGGTTTCCACAGACAATGTGTCTTATTGTTTTGGTGCATAACTGTCAAAATAAACAAGGTAAGATACAGTAAAGCAAGTCGTGGTAACGTATGTGAAAGAATGTAGAAATTCTCAGATGTAAAAATGTAGAGATGCAAGAATGTGCATTCAATTGGATGTGAAGACTTGAGGTCAATGTGACATGTCCTTGTGGCAGGATGAGCATATAGCCTTTTTTTATGCAGGGGTCGCACTGTTAAGCTGCCATCAAAAAGTCACGTCTTTGTGCCGCCTTTGCGTTTTTTTATACAGAACCAAACAACGCCAGCATCATGTCACCCCAGTGTGTGATTTTAGACAGTATGCCAGTATCCACGAAGCAAAAGAAGCAAGATGGGCATGACGCAACACAACAGTGTCAGCCTCTAGTGTGACATTTACCATACAGGTTGGCAGCGCTTAATAAACAATAAAAATGGCATAACATGACAATAACAATCAACCATATTTGACAAGTTGGGAATGAGAATGGTCGTTTACTGCATCTGCTGGCAGCTTAAAGGCCAGACTACTCTGCAATCCTTTTCTGTGATCATACCTTTCATGAAGAACGGTGAGGCAGAATAACGGCATAAAATCCCCACACTGATGAGGCAGCATAAAGGCCCTGCCGACAGTCGACCGCCAACCAAAGTTGGGCCGTCGGTGAGCGTCTGTCGGCCTAGTTTTTGCGGTGTGTCCCGCACCGTCGGCATTTCGGCGGCTTTTCGGCGGATTCAGCATGTTGAATCAGCGGCAGAGCTTGTCGGTGAGAGAAATCACTCTGATTGTCTGTTCAGGTTTTATTCCCTCGCCCCTGTAGCGAGTGAATCTGCCTGTAGTGGAACCGGGGCTAACCGGTGCTTCCTCCTCAGGCTCCACTTCACTCAGCTGCCCGACAGATCCGCTGCTTCGTCCTGAATAACAAACCGGAGCTAACTGGGAGGCTAGCGGAGCATTAGCTGCAGCATGACCAGAGGGAAGCACAGCCAGTTAGCCTCCGTTAGTCTCTGAGCTAGTCCCAGCTCTCCGTTTGGATCCAACCGGAGCACCGAGCCCTGGTTTGTCATTCAGGTTAAAGTGGGAAGAAGCAGCGGGTTTATCGGGCAGCTGAGTGAAGCAGAGCCTGCAGAGGAAACACCGGGACCGTCTGGATGTAATAGTCCCTGGAGGTGCTGCGGTGCTCGGCTGCACAGATAGGAAACCCCTCGGCTGTCAGGATGTACCACTCTGTCACTCCGCTCTCTCTCACGCAGGCGCAGAATGTAAGTGCCACTTGGCCGTCGGATGTAGTCCGTGTAGTGTGCTCAAATGCAACTGACACAGGGCGACGTGAGGCGATGTAGACGACCCAACAGTTGGCTTTCGTCACCGCTAGTTCTTTGATGTCGGTTTGGTGTGTCCACACTTTAAGGCCTCGATCTCACAGAAGGGGTTTTAGCAGCTGGAGGCGAGTTTACAGTTGGTAAACAATGGAGGAGAAACTGGTGGTAGCGGTTGCTGGATACAAACCACAGTTAGCACCATCCCAATGGAAAACAGCAGGTGTGGAAGCAGATAAGTGCAGCACTTGAAACGTCCATCATGGAGGAGAAGCTCCTGGACCAACTGGTGGTACTCCCCATGATCCAGCCTCTTTTTTAGGGTCTCATGTACCCACACAGATCTCTGTTTATCTGCTGACAGCCTCTCACCCTCAACCAGAGCTAAAAAAAAAATGGTAGCTTGATTGCACAGAAAGGTGATGGGGTGGTTGCCTGACAACAATAAATAAGTGCATCAAATGTTTGTTTTTTCTGGTGGCATTTGTTCCTCCTGTCAGAATAGTAACAGTTTGACAATAATGTTTGTGAACTCCTGCACAGCCAACAAATACTTTATGTTATCAGTGCTGGCACTTAGCATCTTCATGTAGGCACCACAGGAGGGCGCTGTTGCTTCATCTGTCAGAATCCTCCCTGAAACCTGAATCAGCTGTTTCTATCTCCTCACACTGTGTCTTATTCAAATTTATCCTGCATTAATCCTGCATGGATCATTTCTGTAACATCACTGTCCAGTGAAAATCATTTATCTATATATGTGTATATATTATAAGACAGAAGTGCGTGTGAGAAAGGCGTGAGCAGGCTCATTATGTGTCTGATTTCACTGTGGGGCTGAGATGTGTGATAAGTGGTGAGATTTATAGATTCAGAGTCATCACATGTGGTGTGGTGTGAAGATGAAGAAATCAGGACTTCTTCCGATCAAACATGGCCCTCTGAGGATAATCACATTATTCACTGTTAACCAAGAAGAATGTCTCTGATCTGATCAGCAGCCTGCAGTCACCATCCAGCCGTCACTGTGTCAAATTGTTCTGTCTTTTCAAAGATTAAAGCGGCGCTGGTTTGAGCTTTAAGATTTGAGAGACACTGAGTGGACAGTGAGAGACAGATGGACGGACATCAGGACACAACTGCAGATACACTTTACAACACTGGGAACAGGCATCTGTGATTCTTTGACTGTGACTGAAGATGACCTGCCTCCAGTTCATCCTTAATGTAGTTTGGGATCAGAGCCGTCCACTAGTGGTCACTTAAAGCTAAATATTTTTAACCAACGGCAAAGATCATCTGCTTTTCAATTCTCTTCCATGCAATGTTCATAATAAAATATGCTCTGTATGGACTAAAAGAAAACTGAAAAACACATCCATCACACCGTGACCTCCAGCATGCACTGGAGCGTTTTGCAGCCGAGTGTGAAGCAGTTGGGATGAGAGTCAGCACCTCCAAGTCTGAGGCCGTGGTCCCCTGTCAGATGGATTGGCGGGTCGATGCGGCTTCTGCAGTGATGTGGGCTTTCAATTTACTGGTCCATCTACGTCCCAACCCTCACCTATGGTCATGAGCTCTGGGCTCTCTACAAGCGGTGGAAATGAGTTCCCTCCGTGGGGTGTCTGGGCTCAGCCTTAGAGATAGAGTGAGGAGCTCGGACATCCGGAGGGAGCTCAGAGTAGAGCCGCTGCTCCTTTGCGTCGAAAGGGGTCAGTTGAGGTGGTTCGGGCATCTGATCAGGATCCTCCTGGGCGCCTCTCACCGGAGGTGTTCCGGGCATATCCCACTGGTAGGAGGCCCCGGGGCAGACCCAGAACACACTGGAGGGATTACATATCTCATCTGGCCTGGGAACACCTTGGGGTTCCCCAGGAGGAGCTGGAAAGTGTTGCCGGGGAGAGGGATGTCTGGGGTGCTTTGCTTGGCCTGCTGCCTCCACGACCTGGCCCCGGTTAAGCAGATGAAAATGGATGGATGGATGGATGGATGGATGGATGGACAAACCCACTTGGTTATGGTTAGGGAATCATGATGTGTTGGCCTAAAATACTCACTTACGGTGGCACATGATGTCTTGGTAAAACACAACCACTTTTTGTGACACTTTCCCAACAGGATCACAGCAATGTCTTAACAAAAACAACCATTTTTGGTGGCACTACTCTTCCAGGAAATGAAGCAGTGTCTTGGTAGAAAACTGCCGCTTTTCATGGCACTAACCTCACAGGAAACACAGCCATGTTTTAATGGAAAAACAACCACTTTTAAAAGCACTATCCAGTCAAGAAACACAGCAATGTCTTGCTAAATGAAAAACTAGAATTTTTGTGTGGCACTTTGAGGCAGGAAATACAGCAATTGATTGCTGAAAACAGCCTCATTTTCTGGCACTATCCAGTCAGGAAATGCAGCAATGTCTTGATAAGAAACTTCCTCTTTTCTTGGCACTCTCCTGGCAGGAAATGCAGCAAGGTGTCATTAAAAAAACACTAGTTGTAGCACTATCCAGTCAGGAAACACTGCGGTGTCATGCTACAAAATGGTCGCTTTCTGCAGCACTATCTTGACAGAAAACGCATCCATGTCTTGTAAAAAGCTACTGCTCTTTGTAGCACTATCCTGGCAAGAAATGCAGCAACGGTTAGCTAAAAACTATCCTAATAGGAAACACAGTGATGTTTCAGTAAAAAAACAATCACTTTTTGTGGCACTATCTGGTCAGGAAATGTGATGTGAGATACATATGAAACATGCAAATGGTAAATGGTAAATGGACCTGCATTTGTATAGCACCTTTCTAGTCATCCGACCAGTCAAAGCGCTTTTCACACTACGAGTCACATTCATCCATTCACACACACATTCATACACTGGTGGCCGAGGGTACCATACAAGGTGCCACCTGCTACCCAGTTTTAACACACTCACACATCGATGGAACAGACATCAGGAGCAGTTTGGGGTTCAGTATCTTGCTCAAGGATACTTCAACATGCAGACTGGAGGAGCCAGTCGAACTGCTGATCTTTCGATTGGTGGACAACCCACTCTACCTCTGAGCCACAGCCGTATGTGATGTAGCCTTGGTTTGGAGGTACAATGTCAACATTTTCTTCTGCTGACTCGGCTGCTTTAACAGCATTTTAGTTGTGATTCCTGCTCTGTTCGGACAGGATTTATCTCTGTCAGGGAGGTTGGGTGTTTTTTGAAATTGCATTCCCTAAGAAAACATACTTAGTGAAGCTGAACAAAGTTGAGATTTTATGCTTCATCTGAAATGTGTGTTCCTGTTTTATAAGAGAAAAGACTTTCCGACTGAGGATTAACTGGTCGGTTTGGCAAATGTACTTTTAAATTCCCCACCTCAGAGAACAAAGCAGCACACAGCTGCTTCTCTTAACCTTTCAATGGGAGGCATCTGGGACCGTCTCCCACACACTGGATGAGACAGACCTTAAACAGAGCTTTGGTAGCGGTTACTCAGACAGCTGTAAATATCTCACTACTTTTCTGATGCTATTTTCCATGCATGTAGCTAGGTGACTCGGAAAATAATGTCTCCATTCTTAATCCGCACTACAAAGCTCTGATTGGTCGACTGTTTCTCCAAACAGGAAAACAGACACCAATGAACACGACAATAAACCATTTAGGGGCTCAACAAAGCAGAGATTCTTTGCATTTGAAGATTTGGGGCCGACAGAAAGTCGACAACTGAAACAACCAAACAACTTTAACTCTTTTAGACAAATCACAGAGAGCAGGTCTGCAGGAGACGCAGTGAGACAGGAGGGATAAGAAAGACAAGAGGAGTGTGTTTGGTTATGAACACTGTCCTCCAGGCGAGCAGGAATGTTTTGTTTCTTACAACTGAGTGTTTGTGTGTTTGCTGATAAATTAGCATATTGATTGACTTGGAAATTGGGAAAACACTAAAACCTCGTAGCGGTTGAATTAAACAACTTGTCACACTCATTTCATTTCTGAAATCTCATTAAGCACAGAGGAACGTATTTTAAAAAACTCATCTACTTGTTTCCAAACTGTTTTCTATGTTCAGGGAATCAAAATCCTCAGAGATAGTTAAAAGTACAGAAAGCTCCAGGTAGTTTAGTGAATGTGAACTGGATCATAACTGGGAGCATTTTGAAACCAGTTTCTGAAGCAATCGAGCACATAACAATTTATGATCAGGTGGGACTTCAACACTACATTTATTAAAGCAGCTGTGCGGAACTTTTTACCATTTATAAAACTGTCCCTAGTTCGTATCACCCCCCCCTTGAATATCCGCATATTTATTTGAACCCAACAGCGACAAAAAAGCCTTTCTCTATATGGCTATTTAGCGTAGCCTCGCTTGGGTCAGACACAGCGGAAGTCAGCAAACCAGAATACGGCACCCGGAGGTGGAAGTAAGTCTGCACGCCCGCAGCAGCCCGCAGCCATTAAACCACAGAAGAAGAAGGAGCCGTGTTTATGAGTAGGATTTAAGAAACAGGCTAAATGACATGATGTTGCACATTCTTGTACAGTAGGTGGTGGTATGCACCTGGAAGTTGCGATACGCCAATAAATTGAGAGAAGAAGAAGAGCCGTGTTTACAGAGAGTGTTCTTTGAGTAAGCGGTACGCAACGGGCATTGCTGAACACATAACAGTTTTACCAGATGTATCTATAAGGACTTGGTTGTACTTTCGATGTCATGGCGGATAAAGAAGGAGCACCATCTAAAAGAAAAAGAACAGAAGAAGGTTAAACAGAACAGTGATAGGGCTCGAGTCCAAACATGTGTAAACCTCGGTCGGGCATTCAGCAAGTGGAGAGAGCTGAGAGATTTGAACGGTTTTAAAACTGATCCCGAGTTGGCCCTTTTCCTAATCGACAGGTATGTAATTTTTGTTTTTATTTAGAGACTATACTGCAACTTGTTAGACGCTGTTTCACTTCAATATATGACGACATGGAAGTTATAAGCAAGCTAAATGTAACGTTAGCTGATGTGAACCGCTTTTGTCTAGTAACGTTACAACAAACGCCACAAAATTATCTGTGACTGTGACCATGAACACAAATATACAGCAGGCAGTTGTCCTCAGTTTATAAGAAATTCAGAGCTACACCAGAACATTTATGATTTTCCTCTCACTTTCCAAAACAAATGCATGCGGTAATTGCCGGTTGCAGTCGAGATTTTATGAATGAAGCCGAATGCCGGCTGCAGTCGGAATTTTATGACACCAGGCTGTGGGTGTCATACCGCTTCGGCCAAAGGGGGCGCTATAATCAACGAAAATGTAAAGTTCCGCACAGCTGCTTTACGAGTTCAAGCCTTAAGGACTGGAAGACTTTTGTTTTTGTGCCGTTTTATCATTTTTCTTTTTTTCTTCAGAAATATTTTTGCAAATTCCCGTGAGATGGTTCATCATAGACGCATAACATTTTCACCAACCGTTGGAAGTTGTGTGCAAATGCTGACAAATATGATACCAATCAGCTGGATTGGTGGTGCTGTAATTAAGGTCGTAAAATTCATTCAACCCACGAGTCCAGCTCAAGAACCACTGAGATCTGCTGACTAGATTTACTGCCATTTGGATTTTTTTGGAAAACACATTTTTGACATCTTAATCTAAACTGTAGGTCCAATTTGCACAAAATTTTCTGTGGCTTATCACTGGACCAAACTTATTACCAATATCAAAAGCTTGCTGATATCTCACTACATTTTGAAGATACTGACCAATGAAATTTGGAGGGGGCGTGGCTTAGCACATAAAAGACCTCACTCCGCAACTGTTGGGCCAATCATCACAAAACTGAGAAATGTCTCAAGAGGTACCAGAAATATATCAGGGTATCGGTTCATCGCTGCGTCCAAGTGGACGTTTGCGCCAAATTTGAAGAAATTCCCTTGAGGCATTCCTGAGATATTGCCTTCACAAAGATGGGACAGACATACGGGAAACCTGAAAACATATCGCCTCCGGCCACAGCTATCACTGGTGCAAAGGAATAAAGATAATACACTTACTATGGATAAGTACCTCATACAATCCTACATCACTGCCTTCTGCTCACGGCTGAGTGTGTTTCCATTTGCAAAACCCACAAGAGTGCATTGTCTAAAGACTCTGTCAGCTTTCGGTGATTCAATTTCAACAGACACATCAAAATGTGACAACCTAAAAGAGTTTGAAGTGTCCCTGAAGTGAACGCATTGAGAGGAGCGGAGCAAACAAACAAAAACTTTGCCTCAGTCTAAGAACTGTCACTGCTCCGACACAATTTCCTTCAGCTGCTTTCAGCCGACATCTTTCAGTTCAAGTGTTCTTCACGTCTTTCCCAACTTCCAGTTCAATTTACATTTCCAGCTCAAATTATTATCATCACTTCAGCGCTTCAACTGATCCTTCAACTTCACAGCCCTCCAACTAAGATTTTATACATCAGCTTTATTCAGCGCCTGCACTTAAACTTCAGCAAACCTCTTGTATGTTAACTATTCAAAATGTTTCTCCTGCAGATCTAAAGCATTGGGCGCACATGTAAACTTTCCTCTGCAATATTTTCCTTTTCTAGTTGTTGAGACATTTCACTCTGAACCACAAACATCAACCTGTTAGGGTTAAGTCATTAGGATACAGTCTCTGGGGACCATGAACGTCAAAAATGTCACAGCAATCCATCAAATAATTGTTAAGACATTTCAGTCTTCATACTTTGACTAATTAAAGCTGTGTGTGTTTCCATAATAGCGTGAAGTTGTGCACAGATTATCTGCAGTGTGGTGGCTGTTTGATGTCGGCATCTGTTCCACAGCTTCACGCTCAGATCACAGCTTGGGAGTCGGACCTGAACTTCTTGCTGTTTTCTGGCCTTATTAGAGCTTCTGATTGGAGCTGACAGGACTAATTACTGGAGGGAGGAATTACTAATGCTTCTTGATGCAGACGGAACCTCAGGTGGCCGTCACTACACATGCTCCATACTTGATGGTTGCATAAATTGGCGGACTGGCAGAGCCTGCTTCCCAACCACCTGCTTAGTCATCAAACTTCACAGCTGCTTCATGTGAACTGAGCCTGGAAGGACACAGTGCTGACTGATCTGTGTGGAGGAGTCTGTATGTGAGAAAGACGACAATATGCTGCACTGTATCTCATCTGTCATGAGTCCATTTCATTTTATAGTTCAGATTTATAGTTTAATGTTTCTCTGCTGACTGGAACGTTTGACATATTTTAAAAACTCTCTCCAAACCAGCGCCGCCACTACAGGCATGTGCATCATGCACTGTGTGTAGGGCACCAACACAGCCAATATGATAACCATTGATCATACTCATATATATTGTATTAGCTCTCCTAGTTAAGGACCTTTCAGACACACTGTGTTTTGGGCTGCACTGGTTCAGCTGCGGCGTGTGCGTGCCGAGCAGTGCGCACACACTTTTAGGTTGCTATCAATGTTATTACTGTAAAACTCAAACTAATAGCCCGGGTGATTATTTACTTAAAGGCACTATGTGTAACAGTTTCAGTTGTTCTTTGAGACAAACAAATTTTGCAGTCAAAAGTGTGTCCTAGCACATGTGTATTTACCTCCATCAGCGTATCTAAGTATGTCCTTAAGCTCCAAAATTCTCATTTACATATACAGTGCGACCGGTGTCTCATCATATATGTGCGCCATCTTGAAAGTACAGGTACCTACAAGGACATACTTGAGAAATATGTAATCACCTTTTGCGTTTTCACTTGTCTGTTTCCGGTTTCCGCCTGCAGGTAGAGTGACGAAAAGCAGCAGCAAGCAGGTTAGTCACAAGTGCCGGTGCGCTTGAAAAAAGGCAAAAAGGCAACGTGACCGGCGATTTTGAAAAACGAGGGTCAACATCGGGGTAGCCTTTCCCAGGTGGAGAGAGCTGCTGAAGGAGAATCACAGCTAACAGCGGCTAACAGCTGTTAGCGACCAGCAACTGCCCCAACAGTCCTACGTTGTAAACACAGCCAGCATGGTGAGGAGGGGGTTTGTCAACTCGCGTCACGTGTGTCTGTGTAGGAGCCTGAATGAATACTCCATGAAGTATCAGATGACGTGGTTTCATCAGTGTTATCATAGCTTTTTGGTACACAGCAGCTACCGTTGTTGCAATACGCGTTTGAAACAGTGAGGCGCTAGAGTGCGCTATCCGTTTGAACGCAATATACGATCTCAACACTAGATGGGAGAAATTCCTACACAGTGCCCGTTTAAATCACTGAAAGGAATGAGCTTATATTTGGGACAGGCTTTTCATTCCTTTCACACAAAACTGTTTGTTTCTGCTCAGCAAAGGACAAAGAAACAAAACCAAGCCAGAGCATTTTTTTGCTCACGGTGATTCCAGACCTTTCTCTAGTGCTGACACAGCACATAGTCACAAGACCATGTAGTTACCTGCTGCTTTACGGGGCGTTGAAGGTGTCTACAGTTTGCTACAGTAGAAAAGAGGAGAGTGGTGTATCCCAAAGAGATGACAGCAACCTGTGAGGATGCACATCAAGAACTCAAAATGCTCTCTGCCCGAATTTATGACCCAAGATACAACTGAGATCATCGTATGTAGAAGAAGAACGTGCAAGTGTCTGTTGTTTCTCATGAGTCATTTCAAATTTATGACAAAAAAAGGTAAAGTTACGAACAGAGGACACACACACACACACACACACACAGACCAGCTGGGTGATGATAATTAAGGTGGACCCAATAAATCATCGAGCAAGTTTCTGTTACAGCCGCAAACATTTGTCATTTGTCTCCATCACTGTTGCCGTGGTGACGAGGGTGAGATGAGGCGAGGAGGGTAACGGAGGAGAAAGTGAGAGGAGAAGGAGGAGGAGGAGGAGGAGGAGTGAAGCTGCTCTGCAATTCTCACATTTTACGCTGCTTAACACTGAAATTACATCAATGAAAACCGAAAATACAAACGCACTCACAGTTTCATGAGGAGAACACGAGGATGATGATTTTTAATCCAAATCTGACAATATATTTTCTTGTTTAATAATATTTGGGGTTTCCAAACAAAGAAGATAAATGCTGCTGTTAGCTATTTCTCAGGCAAAAACATGGTTGTTGGACCCAAACACCACCCCTCCTGCCCACCCGACTTGGACTGCTTTAAGTTTTGTTGTTGTCCCACTGCGTGTCCTTCTGACGCCACTGGGCACCATTAAACAATAACAGAGACCGGCCGCGTGTCATGCTGACATGAAAGGACGTATGTTTTTTGTCAGTCTCTGACTCCAGAAGTCACTGACCAAGCAGCTGTTTTCGAACAGTTGTACTGTAATTTCAGGGGTCCGTCACGTGACGCTCTGCAGCCCACGAAGACTTTTTCCTATTGACTTCCATCAGGAAAAAGATGTCTGTAAATCCGTCTTTTTTTTAGCATCACGGCCACTGTGAAATGACTCTTTCACCATCAGCTGTTACAATATTTGGTAAGACCAGAGGAGCTGCACGATTAAATCATTTTATCCCCATCCAAGTTAGCAGAGTGCTAAACCAGAAGTTAAGTGTTCAGTGGGGGAAGTCAGCTGCTTGGCTGCACTTGGCCACTGTGGGTCTCTGGTGTGCATGCTCTGTGGGCCACACAGTGCACAAGTAGTGCCGATAATCTCCAGAACATCCAGTTATTTTTATACATGACAGCTGAACCATTTTTGTCTTCATGCACCACCGAGCAACTTCCATAGGAATTAAAGGTTTAATGTTTAATGCTGTATCCAGTTTATACGCCCATGATTTGTCTCTAAACGCAGCTGAAGCCGAGTGAGTGACTGATTATGCTGCTGCATCACTGAGAGGAAAGGGAACAATAGCAAATTGACTTAAAAATAAAATCAAAGGTGTGTGAGACAGCCACAGGAAAAGGGGAATGGCAGGGGGCCACCAGAGACTGCATAGGGGCAGACTTTGGTGCTACACCCCCACATGCTGTACAAATCTGCTGCTGTCTTTATATCATGTTAATAACTGTGTTGATCCAGGTGGTCCTGCTGTGATAGAGATGGTCACATATCGCACACCAACCCTGTCCCTCTCCTCCGCACTGCCCTCTGTACTGTGTCATGTTTGGATCCATCCTCTCCAGACATCAGAGCATCTGAAGGAGCTTGAGTTTTTTGGGGGATTGAAAAAAAAATGCGTAAACGCATGCGTAATATCCAACAAATGCCTCGAGGCAGCTGGAGGAGGGTCAGTCACGTCGAGTTTCACAACAGCGACCTGATACAGGACTGTAGTGAGAGCCGCCCGGTGCGCAACGAGCTGAGGAGCGGGTTTGATGCGTAAAAGCGCAAATAAGGGAAAAGACATGCAGGTTGTTTACAGCGCGACGCTCCTCCAGCTGATCATCTGACGTAACGCGACTATCGGAGGACATGTAGACAACTTTGTGTCTGGACGGTGAGTGTCAGATTCTGAGAGGAAAAAGAAATGCTTTTGATATTGGAAAAACATATGTCCATGCTTTTTGTGCGCATAGACTGCAACAGTTTCGCACTGTCTTTTTAAAGTGTGGAGTGTGTGTTCCGTGTCGGATGAGACAAATTTGAATCGTGTTTACAAATCCACGTGACTGTAGTCATTTTATTTCAGATGGTGCGTCTATAGTATAAACGCATTCTGAGGCACTTGACGTTTATTGTAGTTTATTTTTGCAGAATTAAGAGGTATGAAGAGGAGGGTTGGTGATTTGTGCTGTGACGCATATTCTCAGGTCAGGCATCTCTGTGTTCACTCGTGTACTGGTGTGTCTCGCCCTGCTCTCACAGACCCTCGGACACATGATGGAGTCCGTCATGGCCGTGATGAACCGCGCAGGTGAACTCGCCGCCTGCTGCGACCCAGCGCGCAGAAAGCTGGGGATGAGACAGTTCTCGACCTCGTTTCACCTCCAGCAGCCGCTGCAGCTCCAGTATGACGGACTCACGATGGGGCTCGGAGTGACCGATGATGCGCATTCAGTCGGGAGCGCGCATGTGAACATCGGGCATGTTGACAGTAACGCGGCGCGTCACGGAGTGCGCATCTATCCGGTGACATCACCGGGACAGCTGTCGGCCAGCAGGCACCTGCAGCAACTGAACACGCAGTACTGTAACCACGGGCAACACGCATCCCATCATCACAACTACATGCACGAGCCACAAGCTGTTAACTACGGCAGAGACGCAGCGCACCTTGGTGCGCCCGGGTGGACTCCTGCGGGACTCCTGGAACAGGTCCCCGGTATAGACTCTGATCAGGTGGACGAGGAGGTTCTGATGGGGCTGGTGGTGGAGTTCGGTTTGGACCGTGTGAAGGAGCTCCCGGAGCTGTGGCTCGGACACAACGAGTTCGAGCTGGTGGCGGACTTTGTGTGCAAACAGCAGAGCAGAGTGAGCTGAGGAAGAGGAGGCTGAGTGGAAACCTGTGGCTGAAGCGGAGTGCAGCCTGGAGGGTTACTGGTTTACTTTATTTTCAAAGCATTCACTATTCATTTAGGGACTGTTCTTTATTCATCAAAGGGAGGGGTGGAGGCTGGGCTGTGACTTGATGAAATATCACGAGGCTGTTTTAAGATAGGCTTTTTTCTTTTGACCAACACATCCTCACTGTGACCTCGTCACATGTCCACGTTTGGTCATGGACTTTCCACGTCCACATATGACGTCCAAGGTACCCTGGGTGTGTTGGTTGTTGACGTTCTGGGACACTGTGTCAACTTCAGCCTGTTACATGCATTGTCTGTTTTCAAAATACACTTCTGTTTTCACAGGAAATGTACAGTTTGCATACAGTCTCTTTCAAGATAAAAGCACTACGTCAGCACAACACCACAAATGACAATTTTTTGTTTCTTCACCAACACATGCACGTTGTTTCGTTTAGGAAAAAGAACCGGGTTTGGCTTTACAATCTTAGGGGAAGTGAACCGGCTTCCTGGATGAAAGTTGGTGGTTGTTAGACCCATCCACCTCCCCTCCTACGGGCCAAACTCGGACTTCTGCCCCCTTTAACTTATGTTGCTGTCCTGCCACATTTCCCCTTGATGCCGCCAGGTGCGCTTAAATAAAAATGGTGACCGGATACATATCATGCTGATGTGAAAGGATGGCTTTTTCATTGGTGTCTGACACCAGAAGTCATTGAATAAGTGCTGCTATTCAGCGACATAGAAGTGAGAGCGGGTTGTTATGATGGAAGCATTCGTTGCACATGATGTGGAGGACCAAGGACCGTCAAAAATTTGAAAATCCAATGATTATATCTGTGTTTACAGTTTCAGACTGTGGTGTTATTTTGGTATTTTTTTAAGAAAGCATGTCTTTCAAACCCGCACATTTGTAAGGCATGTTTACTTAAAAAAAAAACAGTGGTAAAATAAATAAAAAATACAACCACTTAAATTTGTATGCCCCTCCCTATGCCACAATAAAAAAGCATTAGCCCCCACTCTTTGCAACACCCCCTCATAAGTAATGAACGGTCCCTTACTTTTAACTTTACTCACACAGTTTAACACACAGGTGACACTCCCACACCCGCCACATACCTGTTTTCATGTTTCCTGTTTGTATGCGCTCTCAGTTTGGGTAGCTCTGTTTGTTGAGTTTCACCACGCTGTCGTTCTGCTCTCCTGTCCGGTGATCCTCTCAGAAAAATGCCAGATTATAAACAGCTACCGTCCCTTCGAGTCACAACACACAGAAGCAAAAACAGCGTCTTGTCTGACAGGCCATCAGTGAGCCATTTTCCCCAGGTGAACCACTTCACCTTAAATCTGGTTATTTTACGTGAGGTTTGGTTTATAACAACATCCTGCGGCTGGTGTGCACCAAACTGTTTCTTTCCGTCTGTGGAAAATAATCCATCTTTTTTGTTAACGAAAGTTATTTTCTTCTTTGGCCAATAAGACAACAGCACTTTGGCAAACAGCCAATCAGATTGCAGCCGGTCAACAGATAACCAGCCCCACCCAGCATCACTTTTGTGCCATCCTCTCTGATTGCCAAGGATTTGCGCATGCGTACTGTTGTTGCCAAACGTATCCAAACCATTTTAAACTATTCTGGTGGCCACAGACTTTAACCTGTAGATTAATAATAAAACCTGCAGTTTTAGTTTCAGCAGGATTCAGACATGTAAATATGTATTTTGGAGCTCATAAAGCTGCAAAAATCACAAGTTCAATTTCTGCAACAGGTTCAGCCAGTGATACTTTACATCTGTAGTCATGATACTGTGAGATGATAAGAGTCTGGATACTTTGTCTCTTTAACGCTTTGAGATGTTTCTTACCTTAAGCATTGCTTCAGAGATGACTTTGTACAGAGTTGGTGAAAAAAAAGTCACTTTACTGAGAATGTTGTGTTCAATTTGCAATAATGAATAAAACAGCTTTTTAGAGAACTGAGCACTGAGTCTTGTTTATTTATTTAATTTATTTTTGTTTTGTATTTTGTTTTGGAGTGACGATACATACATGCATATTGTCTGGATATGATATAGCAGCAGTGTGAAGATAAGATAAGATAAGATAAGATAAGACAGGATAAATGTTATTAATCCCACACAGGAAAAGTTTACACATTATAGTCAAATCAAGTCAAGTCAAATTTATTCATAAAGCACAAATTTAAAAACAACCCAAGTTGACCAAAGTGCTGTACAGTTAACAATGAATAAAAGAGATACAAGTGAAGTAAAATAAGAAACAGAACAAAAACAGCAACCAACATAGATTAAGGCACAAATAAACACATGGGCAACATCAGAAGGACTCAAAAGCTTTAGTAAAAAGGAACATTTTTAGCCTTGATTTAAAAGAGTCGATGGAGGGGGCAAGTCTGACAGAGGGGGGAATGCTGTGTTGCAAAGGCACGGTCACCCCTGAGTTTAAAATAAGTGTGTGGAACAGTTAAAAGCCCCAGGTCAGCCGACCTGAGGGGTCTGGAGGTGGAGTATGGGGTTGAAAGTTCTGTCATGTAGGAAGGGGCCACTCCATTCAGGGCTTTGTATGTGAATAAAAGAAGTTTAAAATCAATACGGTACTGCACTGGCAGCCAGAGGAGAGGCTAGGACAGGGGTGATGTGGTCTCTCTTTCAGGTACCTGTCAAAAGTCTGGCTGCAGCGTTTTGTACTACTTGTAAACGGGGGAGAGATGACTGATCAGTTCCAGTGTAAAGAGAGTTGCAATAGCATGGCTGACTTTTTCTAGGTCTGTGAAACTGAGGAATGGTTTGATTTTTGCGATGGTGCGAAGTTGGAAAAAACTGGCTTTGACTACTGAGTTAACCTGTTTATCAAACTTTATCAAACCCTTTCCACAAAATATTTTTGAATGATTTGACCAAGGGGAAGCATGTAGATGGAGAAAAGAATGGGACCTAGGACTGAACCTTGCGGGACGCCGCAGGAGAGAGTAGCTGGGGGAGAGGAGAGTGTGCCTATGTTTACGGAGAAGGTTCTATTGTTGAGGTAGGATGTGAACCAGTTCAAAGCAGTGCCATTAATTCCAGCGCCATGGTGGAGACGGTCTATTAATATGTCATGGTCAACTGTATTGAATGCAGCACTGAGGTCGAGGAAGATGAGGATGGCACAGTTACCAGAGTCAATGGAGAGTAGCAGGTCGTTGTGGATTTTTTTCACAGAGCGGATTCTGTGCTATGATAGCACAACAGTCAAGAGCAGCTCAACAGTCCAAAGCAAAATAAGTGACAGAGTGCTAAAAACCAAGGCTAAAATATTACAAAAATACAAATTAGATCAAATAAAATAAGAATATAAAAATCTATATATGTCTATGCTTGATAGCACACTTTATTGTGTTCTCCTCAACATTTTGTAGAAATGTTTGACTTCTCTGTGTCACATAAACTAAACTAGAAATGATTAAACTATGATAATAAAAACAATTCAGTAGTAACAAATACAACAGATACTGTAAGTGGCAAGAAATCGTTTTAAAAACACATAAAAAGCCAGAAGACAACAGCTACAGTGTGGAACCTTATCTATAACTTTACATATATATACTGTGTGTGTGTGTGTGTGTGTGTGTGTGTGTGTGTGTGTGTGTGTGTGTGTGTAGTGTGAGTCAGGATGCCTTCCTGTACAGCCCGTCCCCTGTCAGGGACACACTTTTGTATAAGCACAAACACACTCATGTGGCCTTGGAGTGTGAGCTGAGCCTCTCAGGTTATTTTGGGGGTCAGCTGTTGTTGGGTCCGTCAGCAGCAGGACCCTCCTCCTCCCTTCTCCTCCTCCTCCTCTCTCCTTCCTCTGCCTCTCTCTGTCTTTCTCTACCTCCTCTCCTTCACTTCACTGATCCTGGTAAGACTCTTTTTGCTCTCTACCTCTTTACAAATGTCTTGTTTCGGTAAAGTGTCTGTCGATGTCTGCATTCATGTCTTACATCATGAGTGTTGTGTTGTAGCTAAAACTCAACATTTGTGCTTCTTCTTTGAGGAGATTTTTGGGGGAAAAAGGTTTTTTAATTCCTAATAGGCATTAAAATGATCTGCTGGTTGGTTTAGAGATACCTGTATGCTCATGTATACTCTACTGGTCTGGTTTACTATATAATATTACAGTAGCCTACTTTAACGTGCTAACACAAGACAAACACATGAAGTGCTTCCATAATGGCTGCCATGGCACAATAAGTTGCTTTGTCACTGTCACGGTCAGTGTCTCAAAACTTTCAGTCAGACTATATTAATGTCATATTAGTGGAATCATGTTATTTACATTTAAAGACTACAGTTTTGTGAATCTGATTAAAGTGTATAAAACGAAACCTAAACTGTGTCATAAAGATGTTTTAGCTGTTTTCAGATATTTGGTCAAATGTGTTGTTATTGTTGCTGTTTTTTGAGCTTAAGACTAATTTTGTGACTTTTTGGCCTCTTTTGTGACGACAGCATCATTTTGCTATAAAAACTACCTCCAGGCTTTAAAAACAGTAACAGCGTTTGTTTCTCTTGATTCCACTTACTTCTAAATGTAGGCCTATTTATTATATTTATTTAATTTCTTTTCTCCGGAAATCTCTGGTTTCCTCTCAACAATAGTTGGATAAACTCAAATATTAACAACAGTTGGCTCAACGAAACAAATGCGACAAGAAAACAAGGTTTTATAGTTTCTTTTTTTTTTCCAGACACAAAGTTTGATCTGAAAACAACAACATAAAAACATTTCTAAACACATCGATCCCTCTACATTAAATCATCTTTTAGTTTAATGTCAGCAGTCTGTGCTGTTTAAATCATTCAAAGCTATGTTTCTTTTAATGTGGTGTTTCTATTATTTTGTCCACCTCCTGTTGGTTAGGGTTTACTAGATGAAAATATTAGTCCGAGCTGTTTATTTTGATGTCACTGACACATTGAAATTTAGGGGAGGGACTGTGATTGGTTGCGTAACTTAACGGGTGGAGCCTGATTTAGTTTTTTGGGGGGGTCATCACAACAGGATTTTGGGGGGCGAATATTGTATGGCATCAAACAGGTCAATAGATTGTAGTTACATAAAGTAACAAATTTCAATGTTTCATACAGTGTGTCTACTGTTTGTGTGTGTGTGTGTGTCAGTTTGACCATATTTGGGTGCTCTCAGAATAGAAGAGACTATAACAGGTGTGGTCTGGTGTGTGTGTGTTCATGAGTGTGTGTGTGTGACAGAGTTGGGGGCTGCCTGGCTCAGACGGCTAATTTTAACTTAGCAGATACAATAACCGTGGCAGCCGTCATGTTGTGACAGAGCTGTGAGGATAAACAGCCATCGGACACACACACACACACACACACACACACACACACACACACTTACAGACAAGTAAAACATGATTAAATGTCTAAAGCCTCATTAGAAATCCCTCGCAGCTTCAGTTACTAGCTTGTGTTCCACATTAAAAAAAAGTCACATATTTACAATAGAAGGACGAAAAACAGAAAGTTTCTCCGTGGCCTCGTGCTGAGGAAAGAATACTAAAAATTTAAAGGTTTTATCTCCTTTGTGGCATTAATTCAATTTGGAAATGTACTAGCTGAGCATCTCTCCATCAGATTTTGACATGTGTAGTGTATGAGCTGACACTGTCCACAAGGTGGAGCTAAACAAGAGCTCCAGGGGGAGTCGCCAGAATCAGAAATATCGACGGCAAACTTCATTGAAATCTGGTCATTTCTAAAGTTCAATCAAAGGCGATGCAGAACATACATGTAAATGTTTTTAACCCGGATTTAAAACACCAAAGTCACACAACAGTTTTTCTCAATGGAGTCTGGCTTTAAAGAGAACAAGATATAGTTTAGATATAGATATAATGAAACTTGACTTTGGTGCTCAAAGTACCAAAAAATGTCATAAGCACAAGCCTCTCGTCCATGAGTAGATGCACGCTTCCTTCTGCGCGGTAATTTCGTTGGTGGGTGTAGTTTAGTAGAGAGAAAATAGTTCCTACATGAAACTGCTCACAACAAAGTCTGTGGATCATCTCACTGACAACTGGTTCAACCAAGTATTGGAGATATCAGCCGTAGAGATGTCTGCTTTCTCTCCAATATAATGGAACTAGATGGCCCTCGGCTTGTGGTGCTCAAAGTGCCAAAAAAAAAAAAAAATACATTTGATAAACTCAACATCAATGTCTCTTTTCTAGGAATCACAATCCGATTACTCAAGATAATATATAGTCCTTGTTGTGAGCAGTTTAAACTATTTTCTTTCTGCTGAACTACTCCGGCCAACTACATCATGATACAGACAGAGCTAGCTAGCTAACGTTACAGCTCAGTACAGGAGGATCCCATTAATGTTTATGTCTCAGACTCAGCAGTGCAACAACAACATGTGAACACAACACATACAATAAACATGTAGAATAAAATACAAAGATGCTAGGAATACAGTGGAATCAGGAATCAATAAATATAATAAATATCGGCCCATAAAATGTCAATAAAGTGCATTATTAAGGCAAGCAAGACATACCGACGAGGGTTAGCCCTTACCAAAATGCAATGGCTTTTGTGAGCATTTGTTGGTCACAAAAGCTGGCCAGATCCCTGAGTTTCACTCCTGTGATTTTAGAACACGTTTTAATGATGCTGTACAGGCTGTTTTTATTATTTTACAAAGTCCTCAAGAGCCTCCTCATGGCCTGATTCAGGTCCCTGAAGAAGGGACAGCAGTGCAGTGTCATCTGAAAATTTAATTAAGTAGCTGCCTGCCTTGGCACTCCTGCATTCATCTGTGTACAGGATGAAGAGTAAAGGGGAAAGGACACATTCTTGAGGTGAACCTGTGGATAGGACACAAGAGTGTGATACACAGCCATTTGCAGAAACCCTCTGCTTCCTGTTAGTCAGGAGTGTCTAGCGCTGTCATGAGCATGAGCCTCTCGTCCACGAGTAGATGCACACTTCCTTTTGCACGGTGATACGGTTGGCAGTTGTACTTTGTTCGAAAGGTATAAGTTTCTACATGAAGCTGCTCACAACAAGGTCTGTGGATAATCTTGAGTGAAGAGGTGAGCAGTGTCCTGTAGGTACTATTTTCTTTCTACCAAACTACACCTATCAATCGTATCACCACGCAGAAGGAAGCATGCATCTACTCATAGACGAGAGGCTCGTGCTCATGACAGTGTGACATGTAAACACTGATCGTGTACTCCTCGGCAGAGCTGTTACGTTAGCTAGCTCAGTGGTGCTAGGTGAGCTAGCAGTAGATGTTCGCTTCCTTCTGCGCAGTGATACAGTTGGTGGGTGTGGATAAGTAGAAAGAAAGTAGTTCCGACATGAAACTTTTCACAACAAGGTCTGTGGATTATATTGAGTAACAGGGTCATGATTTCTGGAAAGAGACATTGCTGCTGAGTTTTCAAATGTATTTTTTGGTTCTTTGATCACCACAAGCTGAGTGCCATCTAGTTCCATTATATTGAAGAGAAGACAGAGAATATCACTACAGGTGTGAGGAAAATGTGTGTATTTGATTTTAGGGTGAACTGTCCCTTTAAGTAGAAGAGGACTAAGTATTAAACCTTGTCTGGACTCACATCACAGTAGCCGGTGAATCAGATTTGCTGTTTGAACATGACGGAGCTTCCACTGACCCACAGAAGCTGTGTGCATAAAATCAGAGCAGCTGTAGGGAGGCGAGAGGCGCCGCAGGAGTTCAGAAGCTTATTATCTTCCAATATTTAAACCCACGTTCCATTAATAACACGACAGACACGCTGACAGACCGCTGAGATTTGTCACATCAAACCCACACTTTTATGAGACTGAATTAAAAGATTAATATGACATGTGGATTTAGCTGACAGATACTTTGTACATGAGATAACAGAGTTAGTCTGCTGGTTAAATACAGACGTTGACCACATGTTTCATGTCACTGGATGACTCCTGGAAAGTGTCGTATGGTGCTGTATCTATCTGTTTTAACCAATATAATACATACAAAATAGTTTTCAGCAGAAGTTAAATTTAGAAATCTACCAAAAAGCAAAACTGAAATCAAGGATTCAGATTTAGTAAAATCAAAATTCTAGATTTAATCACTGTGTATCTAAATGACCACCTGAACGTTTCTTTGATATAAAAAAGAAAAAGTTCATAAAAGATTTAATCATCTCTAAATACATGAAAACAACCAACCAGCAGCCTGGAACCAGATCCAGATGAGCACATCTCAGAGGCAAGCCTTCGTCTAGTAGCAGGTGTCATAGTGTTATAACACAAAGAAAACAACATCATATTCGAGTCTTTTTCTTTTGACTTTCTGAAGAAGCAAATTGTGCCAGTTTGTCTATTAAATTCTTTATATATATATATATATATATATATATATATATATATATATATATATATATATATATATATGTATATATATACATACATTCAGACAGCACATATGGAGGAATGACTCTGTAAATATTCCCAGAACACTGAGGATGGAGACGTCAGTGAAAGCAGCTGAGATGTTGGTGCCCCCCCAGCCTGACATGGACGCCAAGAACACTGAAGGTGAGGCAGCAGCTGCACCTGCAGCCTGTGGCTCCTCCTCCGACGACTACATCAACCCCGTGGAGGAGTTCAGCAGAAAGCTGGAGGACATCATCAGCACCCATGGCTCTGCAGCCAGCCTCCTGGACAAACAGGTAAAGACACATGAAAACAACCTGCAGATTCAGTTCTAACCTTTGGTGATGTGTGTGTGTAAAAAGTGTGTTGTTTCGAATGTATCAGAGCACGATGGAGGCACTGACGGAGAAGATGAAGAAGGAGCCAAAAGATGACATCCCAGTTGCTATAGAGACAGGTGAGGCAGCATGATGTTTTAGGAGTGATGCTGTCAGCAGGACGGTGCTGTTTGTCAGTCACCCTCAAAACTCTTATAAAACATATTCAAAAGGTTGAGCGACATGTGCAAGAGACCAAAAAGTTATGTCATTATGTCAAGATATCCTCACTTTTACTCCTTCTGATGGGTCGACTCCAAAAATACTGGATCCTACATTTCCCATAATGCTACTGGAAGATTCTTCTTATAATACATCTCAAAACTACAATTACCACCTCAGGGTTGTATGCCTCTGCGAACAAGTCACGTTGCACGTACAGTTTCCATCCATGTCAGTGAAAACATGGATGCTTCACACACAGAAGATCTATACAGTCAGCACAGTCTCAAGATTAGAGTCACCAATTCACTATCTGACCAAATGTCTTCTGTTCCTGAGAGCCATCCATCCATCCTTCCATTCATCCATCCATCCATCCATCCATCCATCCATCCATCCATCCATCCATCCATCCATCCATTCATTTTCACCTGCTTATCCAGGGCCGGGTCGTGGGGGCAGCAGGCCAAGCAAAGCACCCCAGACATCCCTCTCCCCAGCAGCACTTTCCAGCTCCTCCTGGGGGACCCCAAGGTGTTCCCAGGCCAGATGAGATATGTAATCCCTCCAGTGTGTTCTGGGTCTGCCCCGGGGCCTCCTACCAGTGGGACGTGCCCAGAACACCTCCAGCGGGAGGCGCCCAGGAGGATCCTGATCAGATGCCCAAACCACCTTAACTGACCCCTTTTGAAGTGAAGGAGCAGCGGCTCTACTCTGAGCTCCCTCCAGATGTCCGAGCTCCTCCCCCTATCTCTAAGGCTGAGCCCAGCCACCCCACAGAGGAAACTCATTTCCACCACTTGTATCCACAATCTCATTCTTCCAGTCACTACCCAGAATTCATGACCATAGGTGAGGGTTGGGACGTAGATGGACCAGTAAATTGAAAGCTTTGCTTTCTGGCTCAGCTCCCTCTTCACCATGATGGACCGGCACAGCGCCCGCATCACTGCAGAAGCCGCACCGACCCGCCGATCCATCTCACGCTCCATTCTACCCTCACTCGTGAACAAGACCCCAAGATACTCGAACTCCCTCACTTGAGGCAGTAACTCTCCCCCAACCTGGAGAGGGCAAACCACCGGTTTCCGACAGAGGACCACGGCCTCAGACTTGGAGGTGCTGACTCTCATCCCAACTGCTTCACACTCGACTGCAGAACGCTCCAGTGCATGCTGGAGGTCACGGTGTGATGGAGCCAACAGAACCACTTCATCTGCGAAAAGCAGGGATGCAATTCTGAGGTCCCCAAACCGGACCCCTTCCTCCCCCGGGCTGCGCCTCGAGATATGACGTTAAAACATGATGATGTCACAGTCAAGCTGACCTTTGACCTTTTGACCTTCATTACTTTATCCTGTTAGGTATTTGTGTGAAATTTTGTCTCAATTATCCAATAAATTCTGGAGTTATGGCCAAAAGCATGTTTGGTGAGGTCACAATGACCTTTGACCACAGAATTCTGACCAGTTCATTCATGACTCCAAGTGGACGTTTGTGCCAAATTTGAAAAATTTCTTTCAAAGTGTTCTTGAAAATTTGTGTTTGAGATCAACACAAGGTCACAGTGACCTTTGACCACCAACATCTAATCAGTTTATTGTAGAGTCCAAGTGAGAGTTTGTGCCAAATTTGAGGAAATTCCCGTAAGGTGTTCTTGAGAGATTACATTCACAAGAATGAGACAAATATGGTAACAGTGACCTTTAACCTTTGACCACCAAAGTGAGTCCAAGAGTCCAAGTGAACGTTTGTACCAAATTTTAAGAAATTTCCTCAAGGAGTTCCCGAGATATCGCATTCATGAGAATGGGACAGATGGATGTTCCACCCCGAAAAACATAATGCAGAGCCATAAAAAGTAACATTCACAGTACATGTACTGAAATACTCAATTATTACATATAGTAACATTAAAGTCTTGTATATTACAAGATAAAAAAGAAAAATTTGAATAGACAAGTAAATAAATGTGTCTTACGTCAAAATATTTCCTCTTGATGGCGAGCAGATATTGATTCTGTTGACAGTTTATACAGCAGTTTGAATAAGCTCTCATGAGATAAAACAAATTTAGGGGACAGAAATGGTGATTTTTTTTTCTGATATTTAATTTCTCAGTCTATAAGGAAATAAACATCCGGCTTTACTTGTCCTGTTTGTCTTTGTCCCTCTGCAGAGGTCTGTCTCATCATGAAGAGTCTGGACAAGCTCTCGTCTCCAGAGCAGAAACTGGAAGATGTGGTCAGGAGATACGCTGAACTGGTGAGATACTGAGACTTTAACCAACTGGTTTCTGTTTAAAACAACTCACACAGGAAAACCGTGCACTCACTTTCAGACATCTTTTGTTCCGTGTGTGCGTGTGTGTGTGTGTGTGTGTGTGTGCAGGCAGCCCTGCGGCGCTCTGACGAGAAGAAGATGTGTGTGCTGCAGCAGAAGTTGTCCATCCTGCTGGACGAGCGGCAGCAGCTGCAGGAGGAAAGCCGCAGCAGCATCACAGCTCGCAGCAAACTGGAGACTCTGTGCAGGGAGCTGCATGGACACTACAACGCTCTGAGGGTGTGTAGCTGCAGCTGAGCTGCTGTGTTCAGTGCAGTCTCAAGTTATTTTAGCATTCTGGGACCAAGAGACTGATGGTAGCTGCTGTTGGAATCTTGACCTACTGTAAAGTCAAAGCCACTACTGAACACCTTTTTCTCCTACAATCCTTCCCTCCCTCTCTGTCCCCCTCTGTCCTCCTCCCCCCTCCAGGAGGAGACCCTTCAGCGCTGCAGGGAGGATGAGGAGAAGAGGACAGAGATCACCAGCCACTTCCAGACGATGCTGACAGAGATCCAGGCTCAGATCGAGCAGCACAGCAACCGAAACGACAAACTGTGCCTGGAAAACAGCAACCTGACAGACAAACTGGAGAGTCTCATGACCCAGTGCGAGATGAGGGAGGAGGTGAGGGGGGAGGGGTCAAAGGTCAATGTATTTACTCTTTAATACTCTCTCTAATCTTCTCGAAAACAGTTGCAGAGAACCCATTTATACATTTAGATGAAGAGGAGCTGTTCATTAATGACTTAAAGACTTTTATATCAGCAGCTCTGATGATTTTGCACTTTTTAATAAGCCGTCAACATAAAACTAAAAAGTTATGTGTAATTGTCTCGGATTGTGTCGCTTATTAAATGCTGTTGATTGATCTATAAAATGATAAACTCAATATATTTTGTTTGTTGACAAAACAAGACATTTAAATATTTTAACTTTGTCTTCAGAGAATTGGGATAAGCATAGGTATAGTTTTTCTACTATTTTACCGACCAAACAGTTTATCAATTAATGGCGAAACGTCTGGGCAAATGAATGGATAAAGCAGGAAATTGTTTCAGATTCAGATTTTTTCTGTGCTCTTCATCTCTCTGCAGAGTTTGGAGAAGATCAACAAGCATCGCGACCTGCAGTACAAACTGGCCGAAGCCAAACTGCAACAGGCCAACGCTCTGCTGACCGAGGCCGAGGAGAAACACAAGAGGGAGAAGGAATACGTGAGTGCATGTTTTCTTCAGCTCTGGAAACCTTTAATTCCTACCCAGAATTACAAACACCACAAATATGATTTTATAGAAAGGGACTAATCAATGCAGTCGCCAGAGGAAAATGTTGGCATTGTACATTTCTGTAAACCACAGACATGTTGCATTTGTACATTTCATATGTATCATATCAAAATTTCTAAAGTGACGTAATATATAAGCTGACTTTGTCATCTGGAGCTGGAGTGGATGGTGAATACACCCGCCAAGTTGCAGACCACTGGTCGAGACCAGTAAACAACAACACTAGTTTTTAGCAAGGCATTTCCAGCAGCAAATTTTACCATAAAAAAACGGGTATTTTTAGCCCAAACATGATCTTTTCCTCACCAAACCCAAGTGATTTTTGTGCTTAAACATACCTAGACATTAACCACAGTGTTGTTAAAACATGACTCATTACATATGGGACTCTTCTTTATTAATCAGAGGACAGGGTAGCTGTTTTTTTTTTGTTTGTTTGTTTTTTTTACCCTCCCTGAACCTACGAATATTTTCTCCCTAAGTGACTGGTGGAAAATGCATGACCCTCCCTCTACCATATATTATTTATTCAATTTTTAAAACTTACCCTTTTCTGTTTTTACAGATTCTGGCGGGGATAAATGGTGTAATTTTCTTTAAATAAATCAATACAAAATACAACCATTTAAATTAGTTTGCCCCCCCTCAAAGCCAAAATAAAAAAAGAAGTCTCTTCCCCGTGCTTCAGAAATTATTTGACATGCCTCCCCCTTTTTGCTCCACCCACTTCCCCCTCATAAATAATGAACAGTCCCTAATAACACACAAATGCAACATATTTATAGTTTGAAGAAACGTACAATACCAACATATAATCATCTGATTGAATTAGATTGTTTTCATTGTGTTCTTTTCCAGCTGTTTCTGTCATTTAATGCTATTTGATATTTTCTGTCTTAAATTGTTTTTGTTTTTATTTTGTTTCTTAGACCTAATTGTGAATCTTTAAGAATCACAGCCATGCTTTTAAAGTTCACAAACATACATGATTATTGTCAACACATCTTTTTCCCTTTTTAAAAATATCATTTGTCAGTAGCTTTTCTTTGACACATTAACTATCCATAATGTGGTAGCGGTACCCAGATTGACTGTGTATTGTCTCTGTCGCCGTAGTTGCTTAGGGAGGCTATTGACAAAACAAAGAAATGCTTCGCTATGAAGGAGCAGGAGCTGACCATGAAGAAGAAGGTAAAGAAACGTCTGTAATGTGTCTCCGTCTGTTCTCTTCTAACCAGTTACTGGTTCAGGCTGCTGAGTGGAAACTGCAGACTCAGACACTCAGAGAACAGGGGACTGTGATGCAGGCACAGGTGACTATTCACTGACAAGATTAACATGCTGACGGTGAGGACAGGTAGCACACACCTGGTAGCAGCAGCCGGGATGAGATGATTGTTACCATAGCTACAGAAAGACGGGGCTGGAGACAGATTTTTATAAATACTTTTATAACTCTATATATTAGCATGCTAATGTTTTGTCAGTTATCTGCACAACAGTTACCTCTACAAATGTTAGCATGTTGTTTTTTTGTGGTAAGTCAGTACGGCTGCATGTTAGTGCATGTTTGTATCCCACAGGCTAGCTCATCGCCACCGATTTGCACTGTGCTCATATGGCGGTTACTGCTGATACTGGGATGGCATCATCCCAGAAGCGTAGCACCCACCCTCCAGTTCCCCTGTGGTTAGCTCTGTCTACGCTGTTTCCCTTGTTTATCGCTGTTTATGGAGTTAGCACCAGAAGCTGTTAGCCGCCACCTCCATGTTGAGAGCCCTGTGCAGACAACCTATATGCTCTGAATTTCAGATAAAGCCCCTATATTAAATACCCAGAACTCATTTAGAAGCAAGTCACTAAAACAGGGACTTGGATTAGACTGATATAAGACTTGACTACCTGAGGACGTTTTATTTGTATTTAAAAAACATTAACAGCATTTTCAGCACTCAGAAATTTGAATTTACTTTGAAGGACCTGTGACTTGATTTACACTTTTAAAATTTAATCAACAAATTTTATTTTGTGCTCTGACACACCAAGCTCATGGTTGGCTTTTGGCCAATGTTTGGCCGATGATGAACATCTGTTGCCCTAGTTTTTGCAATGTAGGCTGTACTGTTGGCACTAGTTGGCCTTTGTCAGCTGTCAGCCGATTCCGCATGTTGAATAAGTGACGGAGCCTTTCGGTTAGAGAAATCACTCTAATTGGCAGTGCAGTTTAGTGCACAAGAGGACGAAAGGAAGCGAGGAAAGTAAAAAAAAAACTGCAAAAGTCAAGAGGCCATGAAATTGAAACAAACTTGTCATATTAGAGAAGGTTATTGTTTTTGGACAAAGTCTTTGGCAGAAACAGTGCATTAATTGTTCGATGGCGATGGGAGGTGACGCAGCAGTCAGCCTTTGTCGCTACAAGTTCTTTGATGTCAGTTTGGTGTGTCTGGGCCTTAAAGTACTTTCCCTGTCTGATGAAGACTGTTACCTGGTCTAAGGTGTTCTGAATGAGTCCACAAATGTTCAAGCTGCAGCTCAAACTAACCATCATGTCAGCAGAATGAATTCTGTCCTGTATCAGGACTAAATGTTGAATTATTGATTGAGCAGCAACTTCCTTTATTTCTCTGTGTAAATATTAAGTTCATTTTTGTGACAGCTGCTGAATATGAGGCTAAACTCCCTAATGTATAACGCTGAGAGCAAAATCATGCGAGTATGAATGATTAATGGCCTCTAGCAGTGTGCACAGCTCATAACTAATGACTGATGCAATGTGTAATTCGTCACTTAGAGGCACAGTCATTATCCAAAATAACATGTTTCCCAAGATTTACAGCAAAATGTTTTGGCTCTTTAAACACACAATTATGTGCCTTTACTGAGCTGCTGTTAAGGAATAAAGTCTTTGTCTCTTTGACAGGTGTGAACTGATAAACAGTGAGGTTTTGAATATGAGCACATTTTCAATACACATGAAATAAAAGGAGTGTTACATCGTTTAATTTCACAAAAGTAACATAATGAGTCGATTTAGGCCCACAGAAGAGTCACAAGAATCTGTAGTGATCAGCGTCTTGGTAGCTGTCGGTCTCAAGTTAGGAAACACAGTAAAACATTTCAAGCTAATTTAAGTTTCCCTGTTGCCATAAAATAGTGACTCAGCTGAATAGTTAGTTCAAGTTAAACAGAAGTTGAGAAAATAATATGTAGGATTGTTTTCTGAAATCCAGACAGGTGAGGGGTTGATGTTTAGCCACAAACCAACTTGATTTAAACATAATGCTGATTTCTGTCTGTTCTTCAGTCTGACTGTCTGGTCTTTCCATCTGTCCACAGCTGACCCTCTACGCTCAGAAGTTTGACGAGTTTCAGGCGACACTGGCCAAAAGCAACGAAATCTACGTCCGCTTCAAGAAGGAGATGGATAATGTATGTGGTTACAACTGTGAAGCCTTGTTGGTGTGAATGAGGTTGTTAAGATGGCTTATAGTGATCTAAGTGGTAACCAGTAGGAGGCGTTTGTCTTTAGTGTCCATGTTCCTAGTCAAACCAAATTCCAGAAAAAAATGTTGGCATTGTACACTTCTGTAGACCACAAATACAACACATTTGCATGTTATCATGCAGTATATATGCTGAAACTTGTGGTTAGGTTTAGGCACAAAAAAACTTGGTTATGGTTTGGAAAAATATGGGCTCAAAAAGTCAGCTCATATACTACATCACTTTGGAAATGTTGATATGAGACAAATGAATCATGCATGCATTTGTGTTTTGCAGAAACGTACAATGCAAACATTTTATTCTCGTGGCTGGGTTGTTTTAGTTCCTGCAGCTTTCATTTGTGTGACTTTGTTTCCAGATGTCGTCAGTGCAGCCCTGTGATTTTAAACTTTTTCTTTTTAGATGTCAGAAAAGATGAAGAAAATGGACAAAGAGTCAAATCTATGGAAGACGAGGTTCGAAAACTGTAACAAGGCTCTGACTACCATGATTGAAGAGGTATGTTGATGACGTTGTGATTCTTGAACTTCTGCTGACCCTTCAGAGGTTTTGTTGAGAACCGAGCCCACTATGCCAATGAACGATCATAATCTGATAACTTGCAGATTGTTTGCTGCTGGGCCCTTAACCCTCATACTTAGTTTTCCAGTTTTATTTTCATTATATTCTTCACTTTCTTTGCATCTTATTTTCTCCATCCTTCCTTTTGTTCCAGAGAAGGGAGAAAAGTAAAGAGTACGATGTGTTTGTCCTGAAGATTCAGAAGCTAGAGAAGTTGTGTCGCGCTCTACAGGATGAGAGGGTCGTCCTTTATGAGAAGATCAAGGAAGTCCGTAAGGCCAACTCCGACATCTCAACCAAGGTCCTCAGCACTGATGACACCAACTCTGAGGATGCTGATAAACCCACCCTGCTGACCCCTGGGGACCTCCAAGAGCTCCAGGAGCTCCAGAAGGAGGACCCAGTCTTAACAGAGAACATGTCCCGTCTGAAGGAGGAGCAGGCCAAGCTGCAGGAGTTCGCTGCCTCTCTTTGGGACACACCCGGGGACAATGACGAAGAAGACAAAGCTGATTCAGACCCTGAAGAAGACTTGGTGTCTTCTGCATTTGACCACTTTAAAACCAAAACTCAGGACAAAAAGGAGGTGGTTTCAGTCCCTGAGCAGGTGGTAGATGTCAAATGTGAGGCAGCAGAATCAGTTCTCCCACAGCCTGATAAAGTTGAGGAGGTTCCACAGCCAGCCATGTCCACACCTGTGGAGGACACATCTGAAATGATACCAACAGACACAAAACCAGAAGCGGTAAAAGTTCAAACCCAGGTCGAGGACAAAGAGGTGCAACCAGTTAAACCAGATGAGGAGATCCAGCAGCAACCTGCTGAACTGGCGCAGACATCTGAGCCTGAGGAAGTCCAGATTCATCCAGCAACAGACCTGAAACCAGACACAGCAAAGGCTGAAATTTTAGTCGAGACTGGTGAGGTCAAACCAGCGATCCCAGTGGAAGTCGAGAAGGCCCAGGCTGCACCAGTGGAAGTACAACAAGAAGCACCAACCAAGTCAGCTCCACCTTCACAAAACACACCTAAAACCACTGCTTCCTCCAATGCAGAGTCCTCCAAAAAGCAAACACCAAAGAAAAAGAAGAAGAGGAACGCCAAGAACGCAAGCTAAAGTTTAGGATGCGCTGAAGGTGTGTGTGTGTGTGTGTGTGTGCTGTTATTTGTGTGTTTGTGTAACTGAAATCATACTGTGCCTTTTGTAAAACCATAAGTTTGTCCCAACTGGTGCACCTGAAGAGTTGTCAGTGTCACTTTTCTCAAGAATCAATGTCACCAGATGAGGACGGACAAAAAGCCGACTGTATTTTACAGTCTGAATGTCTAAATGTAACATAAAAGTAACATTTAGTTGGTCGAAGGAATGAAAGGCCTCACTGAAGTATAACAAAGTCTAAATGACTGAGATATCAAACATGATCTTTCTCTCAGAAAAATTTTGTGTTAACTTAAGTGCCATAAAAAGTGAAAGCTTTTGCCTTATGGAAGGCAAAATGCCAAAAAGAAAACATTGTTTGGTATCAGTGTCTCTTTTAACCTAGAAATCACAACAACTCTAATAAAGTTATTTTTTGACCATTTGACCACTGATAAATTTTTTTGTCTTGTTTTTATTTCTTGTTGTTAAATTAGTTGTCTGAAATTTCACATCATGATATTACCCAAGATTACATGTCACTTGTCCAGCCACATTTCTTTTATGTTCACACAGAAGACAGACAAGATTCCTTTCTGGTTTGCTTTGAACACACATGGAATAGGGTAGCGAGTGCCCAGGTGTGAGTCACAGGTGTGAGGCAAATTGTGCACAAAGAATTGTGGGTAATCCATGCCTGCTGAGGATACACACATTCATCCTTGAACATTCTCTGAAGGAAGGATTCGGTTAAGGTAGTATTTAAAAGAATCTTGGCATTGGAACTGCTCAGAAGGTCATCCTGTTTATTTCATTTCAGATTATTTGGATTTATTTTATTTAAAATATAAATCTTAGTTCTTTAGAACAAAATTATACACTTCACTTTTTTTCTAAAGTTAGAAGTCACAAAGTCAGACAGAGAACTTTTATGAAAATTATTTACTCAAGGTTTACTTACTAACTTATTTACCTCAGAGCTCAAAGTAACATCCAGGGTTTTTTTTTTTAATATTTCACGCTTTTACCCTCATGATGATCAGATGATCCAAAACAAAATGTCAGCTGTAAGGTTTGCCCACATTCTTTCCTGTTTCAACCAGGTGGCAACCTGCAGGACTGTAGCCTGGTTCCAGACCATAGACCCCGCCCACTCAGCTGAGTAGGCTTGCATCTCTGGTCTGGCATACTTGAATGAATTTGCGATTTATCTCGTCCAAACGATGGACGGACCAATGAACGCCGGGGGTCTAGCGATTAGCCAATCAGCGCCACGCTGATGTCAAGCTGTTCGCCGGTGGGTAACTGGTGAGGATAGCAACAATGGCAACCGCTACAGATCCTACAGACCACATTAATGATGCTATCGAGGTATTTCGCCACTACTCGCGTTAATGGAGGACCAAATTAAGGAAGCTGCTAAACTGGATTTCACGGCGATGCAGTTGGGCGTGCACGACGATGGAGACATTTTAAACGGGCAATGCTCGCTTGTTTTCGGCACCCCCGAGGCATGGATACTAATAACGTCAGATTCTGGGTGAGTCGTTGATCTCTACTGATTGGTTAGGGAAAAAATCAAATTCCCTCCCCCTTGTAAATCGCCTTCAGTGGAAGCCATGTCAGACTGAAGGTTCTGGGAGCTTCAGTCTGACACTCAGGCTAGCAGGGCTGGGGAAAAAAAATCCAATGCGAGAATGCCAAAAACTGCAGTTCCTCTAATGACCACTTGAGGCTGTCTCAAAGAGCAAGTTAATCCCTATAGACCCCCATGTTAAAATGTCCATTTTAACAGCAGAAATAAACATGTTTACGGCCTGGTACAAAACACAGTTTTGGTCTCTTTAGCTATTTTCTGTGTTCATGACAACTGTAGAGGGCTGGTGTTGAGGCTTGAAGTTAATCTAAGGGTGTTGTGAAGCATCACCACCGACTATGAGTCAGATCCACCCCTTGATCCTCCACAGTTCCAGCCTCTCGTCCAAATATGGTCACCTCTGGCTCCAAAAATCCAAGATGACGACAGCCAAGATGCCAAACTAAAGGCTTTAAATGGGAGTCCACAACGTATGGGTGACGAGTCTGTAACTATGTTCATTATTTTTACACAGTTTATGGTGAGGAGCACACAAAATATCCTTACTTTTAAAGAATGTCCTCTTTTGTACAATCTTAAACTTGGTCCTCACAAAGATAGGTGAACAAGAATACACACAGGTTACAGTCAAATAGAAATGAAAATGAAAATGACAGACTCCAGATGGAAATATGGAAATATTTTCCTGAAGATGCAGTACAAGATTATCACCACTAGATGGAGCTGTTTCTCTCCACAGGTGAAGACTTTAACGCCTATCTTGTTATATTTAGGATGCAGTACAGCCTTGCAGCCACTAGATGGTGACAGTGTTCTTCTTTTCACATGTGTATTGCATCATCAAGGTTTCCCACTTCTGATCTTCAAGGCATGTTTGGATGATTTCAAGGTTTTGGACACACATTTAATGCTGTCATACCTCATTGTGCTCCTGAACCAGTTCTCTCTTTATCATTGAGCCACAGGGAACTGAAACATTAACCACAGCAGTGTTTGTGCCTCTCTCATTAGTTCCACTCTGTCTGTTTCATCCTGTACAATAACCATTTTGTGATTTATGAAGGCACCTACAGCCTCAGTATTGTAAGTTTATGACTCAATGTTGTGTTACTTTGTAGATACCGATATGGAGTTTTATTTGCCATAAAATCTCAACCTCAGTTGTGAAATTTTATATTAACAACGGTCAAAATGTAAACATTCAAAGTTTATTGTTGACCACGCAACAAAACCACCTCTCCTCCAGGCCCATTTTGGTGTTTATTTTTTCTGAGCACTTTTCTTGAACACTTTCTGGGGCTGACTCTATCTGCTGATGGAGATCATACGATATCATCAAAACTCCAGAATTGCTAGTAAAAGCATGGGCTGATTATGAATCACTGGGCCCCTGGGCTCAGATATGCAAGAGGCTCCACCACATCTGACATAGGAGCATAGGAGCATAGGAGTGGTTGTTTTGCCTCCTTTATTTTGTTGTTTTGTGTCTCTGTGTCATTGTTTCACACCTTTTTGTGGTTTTGTGTCTCTTTGCTGTAATCTTGTATGGGGTCATTTTGTG
This sequence comes from Epinephelus lanceolatus, assembly GCF_041903045.1. Taxonomy (NCBI): domain Eukaryota; kingdom Metazoa; phylum Chordata; class Actinopteri; order Perciformes; family Serranidae; genus Epinephelus; species Epinephelus lanceolatus. Next base: position 9,779,996 of record NC_135746.1, on the reverse strand, counting down.
TCTCCTTGTGGTTGTCTTGCCCAGTTCATGTCTTTGGAGTTGCTTTGCATCACTTTGTGGTCTCTCTGAGCCTCCTCCTGGTCGGTACGTGATAATTTGAGCGACATGTTGAGGGTGAAGGCCAAGGGAGCCCTTGACAATTTGGGCCTCTGGGCCTGTGCACAGCAGGGCCGGTCAGTAGTTCATCCATGACTAAATGGAACTTGAGGTGAGATTGTTCTATAAAACTGCAGCTTACAAAGTTAAGAATGAACTTTAACCTTTATGTCAACATGTATGAGATTCATGTTAATGAATGTGATGAATGTGATTCCCATTTACAGGTCATTAATCAAGACTAAACAAAAACAACAAATATCAAACAGTATATTTTCCGACAGTTAATTCAACATTACTGATCGGATTCCAAATAAGATTTCATGATTAAGTCTTATACATTCTAAGAAATAAGGGGGCTCATTAGACCCATGTAGTGTTTTTAAGGTTATCCCCATACTGAAGGAGAACCTTTTTTGGTTCCTGGTAGAACTTCATAAAGATTCCACCAGGAAACCTTTTGGAGGGTTCAACATAGAACCTAACCTACAGGGGACCTACCTAAAACCCTTTTATATTCCAAAGGTTTCATCTAGATCCCACCCAGGGGGATTCCAAAAATAGTAACTGACTACATTACCCACAGATCTCTCTCCCACTAATCATTGATTTAGTTTTTCAGGCTGGCCTGGGGCCAAGGGAACATTGATGTGGTCCAGTACAGTCCATAAACCTCATGGTTCGCAATCATGTTTTTTTAGAGGATGGCCTTCTGAAATCATTACTGCTACAGCCTACTATTTCAATAGCCATGTTTCCATCAGCCTGTTTAGATGCGCATCTAGAAGTATCGCATCAGAAAATTATGATGGAAACACCAAAATTCAAATTAAAATCCCCTAAACTAAAATACACTCGCTTTAGCCAGGTTTTGGTTGATTCGAAAAAATGTTGATTCGCATAACGGGGGATGGAAACAGTTATGTTCGAATCAAGTCTGACGTAGCGCACCTCTCTCCATGGTGATATCTACACTCCGGGTCGGGAAGGCGGTAATGCATTTACAAGCTGGTTGCCAACCGCCAGAAAACGTAGAAGAAGAAGAATGCGAGACTTGTTTTGTTTCCGGTTCTGTGGAAAACTTGCGCGAGTTCGTAGTTTTCACCAAAGTCCGTACATTTAATGGAAACACACAGGATTCATATTTCTTTTAATGCGCACTTCCCAATGATTTGAATCACTTTTGGATGGAAACGGTGCAGTCGGGTTAGAAACACAAACCTGGTTGCAAATTAGACCCAAATACCAAATGCCAAGTACCAGGTCCCTGTAAGAAAAAAAAAGAGCATATCTTGAATTGATGAATTGATTAAGGGGATTTCAGATGCATCTACATTTAATAAATACATTTGAATTATGGGTACACATTAGAATATTTGAGGGTGAGAATCTTTTAACACCGATGCTTTCAACGTTCCTTGAAGAACTGTCTCCAAAAAAGGGTTCTTTGAATGAAAAGGGCTCTTAATGGAACCCTTCCTCTCTTAGTCAACAAAACTAGTGTAGTAGCTTTGTCTAGTGTAGTAGCATTTATTAATACATACAAAGTTCTTTTAAGTAGGTCAAATGTTCATTGAGAGCCACTGGTATGGTTTATATTTTACAAACAAAGCTGCTGATCTGATCCAACGTTACCTAAAAGGAGTTTCATGGTGCAAACATCTTTAATTTCTTTACAATAAAGGAGCCCAGGCGTCAGGGGTGACTGTAGCAAAATACACTAGAATCATCCTGAATAACGGGAAAGGGAAATCAGTCGTGGAGATAAGAAGAAAGGATTTATTCCCTCCAGGTTTCTCTCTCGCACTCAAGAGATTTTAAAAATGAATATGAGGTGTTTTTCACTACGATATTTTGAGCAAAAAAAGTGAAAGAGGAGTATTACAGTGTTCTGGGGAAAAAAGGAGGAAACAGTTGAGAAGTACAAAGGATTTTTAAAATTTAAGATAAGAGCCTAATAGAGAGACGGAGGAGAGGAGGAGAGATATGGGAGAGGGGGATTTGATTCAAGGCAGAAGTAAAGGGTTTTTTGAAGTGTTTCGACCTTGTGACAGAAGATAAGAGTTGACTTAATGAGTCTGTGGATCTATAAGGGATCTGAGCGGAGACATTCTGATTAATATGTTAGAGGTTAGTTAAGTAATAATCTTGTCCTTGTCGAGGAAGATATTTTCAACTAAATTTGATGCATAAAACATCCTCAAAATAGCCACATAGTGCATTAAATGTGATTTTAAAAATACAGAGGTCAGTATTGTTGACAAAACTATCCCACCTTAAAGTATATTCAGTGGTTGTTTTACAGCTTTTGATCAAATCACATGAACCTCATCAGCAGATGGAGTTTGTAGCAGTAGCAACCCATTTGCCAGAAGAAAATGTTGGCATTGTGCATTTCTGCAAACCACAAATACGTAACATTTGCATGTTTCATACATTCAAACATTGTTTCAAACATTCAATGTTTCTGAAGTGACGTAGTATATTGGCTGATGAAGAGGATGGTAGAAGGTGTGTGTCCTACTGGTCAAGACCAACAAACAACAAAACCAGTTGTTTTTAAGCAATACAATGGCAACATTTATTCTGGCCATTGGGTTGATGGTACATAATTAAATTTTATTTTCTCTACAGGACGTTTTGTCCATGTTTTTTGAAAGTCATGTGATGTGATCAAAGTAACAGCATTTTGAAGAGACCTAAATATAAAAAAAGTTGTTTTTTTTCTGTTCATTAGACTGACCCCAAATGGTTTTTGATCATTTTTAACAACAGCAAAAATATAATGAGTATGTTGCAAAAGGCCCCACCACCAGATGACAGTATAACATGGGAAGGACTCTTACATTGGACAAATGATAAATTTTGGTTGGAATGAAAACCCAGCTGACAATAATTTCAATATCTAATGACAATAGAATTTCACATTGTGTGGACACTGACATTATGATGTTTTGCAGACTTTGGGTTTTGCTCTCCATACCTTACAACTAAACCTTACGTCTATCAGTATTCTCCGTCAAGACGACGTTGGCATGAGACATTTGGAAAATGTTGGATTTTGGTTTCTTAAAGGACAGCTTCGGTATTTTTCAACCTGGGCCCTATTTCCCCATGTGTATGTGTGCGTATGATTCATAGGTACAACTCGTTCGAAAATTGGTTCACTATTGAGGGAGGTGGATGCAGCCGCGAAACAAGCTAAAACGGTAACGGGGGCAAATACGTCCTGTATAAGTTTGCACATTAAAAGTGCTTTTTTTTCGCCACTGACCGGTTCAGATCGCCAGTGCTATGAGTGCTATGAGTGCTATGAGTGCTATGAGTGGAGTCAGCTGTCAGTCAGTGTTGGAGCAGAGAGGGGGAGGGCTGCCCCACAGTGTACTGTAAGTGAGTATGTGTGTATGAAGTGTGTGTGTTACGCTAGAAGAGTCAGAGTTTGGGACGGAGTCTTTTACGTGCTACCCCCTGGAGTGTTACCGGAATTTTTGGAGTGCTCACATAAACGGGCCTTTTTCCCGAACGCAAGAACAGGATGTTGCGCAACACCCCGTACAGCTTTCACAGGCTGCCTTTGTCGGACGGCAAGATGCTGAAGTTTTGGCTAGTTGTGCTACAAATGGATGCTAACACTCCTGTCCAGACACTGCGCCTTGCAGACCATCGGGTCTGCAGTGCTCACTTCTCCCAAGATGACTACTGCCAGCCGAAGAAGAGAAGACATCCAATCCCGAAACACCTCTTCCTCAAGAAAACAGCTGCCCCATGAGTAGAGAGAGCTACAGACACAGTGGAGCAAAGCTCGTGACATCACACAGCCCAGAGGTAAAGGAAAGGCTAAGTTAGTATGCTATTTACAGAGAAAGCACTGGCGATCTGAACTGGTCAGTGGTGAAAAAAAGCACTTTTAATGCGCAAACATACGGGACACATTTGCCCCCGTTACCGTTTTAGCTCGTTTCGCTGCTCCGGCCAGCTGGGTTGGAAGAAGTTGGTATATCATTTTTTAAATTTTATTGTTTTGCATCTTTTTGTATTTTTTTTGTGGTTTTGTGTCTCCTGGACATTGTTTTGTCCATTTCTATGGCTAGTTTGTGTCTGGTTGCAGTTTCTTTGCATCTCTTTGTGGTCTGTGTGCCTCTTCTTGGTCATTTTGAGTCTCTTCCTGGTCTGTACGTGTTAATTTGACATGTTCAGGTGAAGGCCCCTGTGGCCCCCTGACATTTTGGGCTCCAAGGCCTGTGTTCAGTAATCCATCCATGCAGGCCCCCACAATCCCATAAACAAATTCAGAGAACATGAACGCTGTGACTTCAATAATAGCTACAACCCTGACGACTCTACTCTTGTGACTAGGTGTCAAATTCTTGTAAACGTGGCCTATTTCACATAAACTGTCAATTAATGTCACATCCAGGTAAACCAAAGGTCAACCTGTGCAGCAGTTACAGCTGCAGCTCCTTTGAAGAAAGAATATTCAGATATGTAGAGGGGTTTTAGCTTCAAATCCTGACAGCGTCAATGAGCAAGTACAGATGGAAAATGTAAAGCAGCCCCGAGTCTTACACACACTCCTGCCTATCTACAGGAAACTTGCAAGACGCATGCCAACATGCAGGAGGCAAGTTCCTCGTGTGCTGGTGATTAAACTAAGCTGGGCTGCATTTTCACTGTCATGAGGGTGGAACATGTGTGATGTGAGAAATTACAGCGACAGACAGAAAAAGAAGAAAGAGATGTTAATGTTCTACCTGCTGACCTTTCTTTAATCCACTCAGATGTCAAAATCGTGCTTCTGCTGTTGGAGGCCTTCATTGACAAAGCATCCTCTATCTCTGAAAATAACCAGCTCCACTTACAGCACACAGCCAGGCATAAGTGGAGCACAGAATCAGGACACTTGAACATGTGATTGTGACACCATGTTCATTAATGTGCTGCTCTAACAGCCTCCCCTGGTTTCAGTCTTTGCACCAAATGTTGATCCAGCTGCAGGGATTTGCTCCTGTTTAGACACAAGAGCATGAGTGAGGGCCAACACTGATGTTGGTGATCAGGTCTTACTCACAGTCAGTGTTTCAGTCATGGACTGTAAAAGTAATGGATGTAGCTGCCGTGATGTCACCATAGATTTTAATAATATGTAGATACAGGAAGCCAAGATGGCACCTATTCATTCCATATGCCCAGAATGTTTTCTAGCTTCTGGGTTTACGCAGTAGTGTTTCTGCCACTTGGCCCACCCACGAGTTCCTGCTTGGCTCATAGACTTTACAGTGTGATGACATCATGACTTTTTAATCGCTTTTCTCTGCTTGAGGAAAGTTTTACATTTATAAAACCACCGTGGCTCAAAACTTCAGCACTGAAAGATTCATAATTGACCTTGTTTGCAATCACCTGATGGAGAATAAGAGTAAAATATTTAAAACCTGAATATCACTTTGAGAGAAAAAACCCAGCAAGTGAATCGTGAACGAAAAATCGTTTTTGTTTTTCTAAGTCCAACTATCTGATTTTCAAAACTTTAGAAAGAAAGGTCAGTGTACAATTTTGTGTCAAAGAACGAAGATTTTTTTTTTTTTAAATCAACCCAAGATGGTATTCCATGAATCACTGCCCAGAGGATTGTTTACCGACCTTTGTTTCATCTTTATTGCAAAATGTTGCAGTGCAGTGTCATCACAGTGTTTTCTAAAGAAAATAATTTTGCTTTGAAGAGAGTTGCATTTTTCCCAGTCACCTTTCATACTGTGCCAAGGAGACTGAACAAACACATCCAGCACATTAAAACATCTTTCTGTTGTACTCCTATTGAAGCTTTAAGTCATATAAGTAGTTTTTTGTTTGTTTGTTTGTTTTTTTTTACTTTTTGTAGATAAATAAAACTTAGGAATAATTTTAAGCTAAATTACAATGCAAATAAATTGCCTGTCAGCCCAGTCCCCAGAAGACAATGTTGGAATTGTATGATTCTACAAACTATGAATAAACAACACGTTCTCACTCCCAACTCAAATATCACCATTTCATTAGTGGACTGTCATGTCTACATATGACGTGCTCAACACATTCTCACTCATACACTGATATCAATGATTGGTCATGGATTTACCACGTCCACATATGATGTGCAAGGTACCCTGGGTGTGTTGGTTGTTGACGTTCTGGGACGCCGTGTCAACTTCAGCCTGTTACATGCATTGTCTGTTTTCAAAATACACTTCTGTTTTCACAGGAAATGTACAGTTTGCATACAGTCTTTTTCAAAATAAAAGCACTATGTCAGTACAACACCACAAATTGATGTGCGATTTTTTCCTTCAACAACAAATGCATGTGATTACCTTTGGCTAACACACACAAGTGATTGGGTTTAGGCAACAAAAGCATGTGGTTGGGTTTAGGAAAAAAGAATCAGGATTTTTACAATCTTACGGGAAGGGAACACCGCCCTCCTGGGTGAAAGTCGGTGATTGTTAGAGCCACCCATCACCTTCTCCCACCTGTCCATACTCAGGCTTTCGCCTCCCTTAAAGGGATAGTGCACCCAAAAATGAAAATTCAGCCATTATCTACTCACCCATATGCCGAGGGAGGCTCAGGTGAAGTCCTCACATCCCTTGCGGAGATCCAAGGGGAGAGGGGGTAGCAACACAGCTCCACCTAATGTAGGTTTACGGCGCCCCAGATTAAAACGTCCAAAAAAAAACACATAATTGAACCACAAAATATCTCCATACTGCTCGTCCGCAGTGATCCAAGTGTCCTGAAGCTCCGACATAAAAAAAGTTGTTTGGAAGAACGTCATTTGAACTCAGGCATTTGAGGCAGTTAGAGCTACAGGCTACAATGAGGCTAAAAACAGAGTTCAAATGACGTTTTTCCAAACAACTTTTTATGTCGGAGCTTCAGGACACTTGGATCACTACGGACGAGCAGTATGGAGATATTTTGTGGTTTCAATTATGTGTTTTTTGGACATTTTAATCTGGGGCGTCGTCAGCCTCCATTAGATGGAGTTTGTTGCTAGCCCCTCTCCGCAAGGGATGTGAGGACTCTAACGCCGGATTTCCACTGGATGCGTGTCCGTTGCGGAACGGCAGCGCTGGTTATCTGCTGCGTGCTCCGCCGTCCGTCAATACCCACCGGCTGCGTTTGCTGTGTGGAGCAGTGCAGCTCCGCCGGAAGACATCTCAGTGCACTGCCATGATTAATATCTCCTCATCCATGGTGTCAACGGGGTGAAATGACCTGCTTCTGCCCATTATGTAGTTTTCAAGGTGTAGTGCAGGGAAGTATGATCCGCCGTGAACACTGTGTATTTTATTTTGAAAATTAACCAGATGTTTTATTTTGTTTCCGTGCACAACTTCCTGCCCCGCACGATCACGCAACCAACATGCATCTGGTGGAAATAGGCCGTAAAACTTCACCTGAGCCTCCCTCGGCATATGGGTGAGTAGATAATGGCTGAATTTTCATTTTTGGGTGCACTATCCCTTTAACTTACATTGTCATCCCTTAGCATTTGCCCCTGGGGGTCCTCGTTTGCTTTTTGTTTTTAACACCTTGAAAAATGTATAAATAAAGTCAATACCCACTGAAGCATGTGACACAACATGTTTACCTCATTAACATTTTACTGAAAACATAATCTTTCCCTCACGTTACCCAGTAATATTTTAGTGCCTAAATCTAGCTGCGTACAGGCACCTCAGTCTCCAGTGTCAATTATGCTTCTCAAAAAATTAAATAGTATATAAAATTTGTTTTAGGTGACAGGACTTCCAAACATGTCCTCAGTTTCAGTTTAAACCTTACTGTGGTCCTCGCAAAGATAGAAGTACGAGAACACACTCACACACACAGCTCCCTCCGGAGTGATATGGATTTCCTCTGAAGTGTAGAAGCTGTCAGACAGCAACATGAATCTGACAGAGGTGAATGTGAGCTAATCTCTAGCACGTCCACATCAAACACAGCTCCGCTCTCATCCATGGATCCAGCTGATGTACAGTAACACGCAGGATGGAAGAAAGATTCATGTAAAGCACATTAAACTGCCTCTCTGCCACAACAGATGAAGCAGAACGAAAGGACGTAAAACAGTTTATATTTCTTCTGTGCTCGCAGAGTTGTGGACCTTGATAGCGAGGACAGTTTGGTAAAGTGAGGATATTTTGGGAGGTTTTTGCCTGCAGTCGATTTCATCAGACAGCAGCAGCACATACAAAATGATTTTAATAAACAAAAGGAGCAGTCAGAAAAACACCCTGAAGTCTGTTTCTGTCTGAACTGTGGTTCAGCTCTTATTCCAAGAAAACAGGGCGAGACAGAGTCGTGAACGAGTTCATGATTCACGACTGTGGTATCATTCAGTGTTTCCCTTTAGAGCTAAACTCCAGAGCACAAAAACAGACACATTTGAGAGGTAAAAAATAATGTTGGCTTTGTGTGTTTCTGAAAACCACAGATACTTTACATTTTTGTGTTATCATGTAGCAGATATGATGAAAGTTTACATTTCAACAATGCTGTGGTTACTGTGTGGTTAGGTTTAGGCACAAAAAAACATTTGGTTATGGTTAGGAAAGATGTTTTGGCTGAACATACCCGGTTTTCAGGGCAAATTCCATAGCAAGAAACGCAGCAATATTTCTGTAAAAAAACAACAACAACACATTCTCACTACGACCTCATCACATATCGAGGTTTAGTTACATGCATTGTCTGTTTTCAAAATACACTTCTGTTTTCACAGGGAATGTACAGTTTGCATACAGTCTCTTTCAAAATAAAAGCACTACATCGATACAACACCACAAATTGACGTTTTTTTCTTTCAACAACATAAGCACATGGTTGGATTTAGGAAAAGAGAACAGGATTTGACTTCTCAATAGCTATATTTCCATCCAAAAGTGATTCGAATCATTGGAAAATGCTTCATTAAAAGAAATACAAATCCTGTGTGTTTCCATTAAATGTACAGACTTTGGTGAAAACTGCGAACTCGAGCGAGTTTTCCGCAGAACCGGAAACAAAACAAGTCTCGCATTCTTCTTCTTCTACGTTTTCTGGCGGTTGGCAACCAGCTTGTAAATGCATTACCGCCTTCCCGACCCGGAGTGTGGATATCACCATGGAGAGAGGTGCGCTACGTCAGACTTAATTCAAACATAACTGTTTCCATCCCCCATTTTGCAAATCAGTATTTTTTCGAATCAACCAAAACCCGGCTAAAGCGCACATATTTTAGTTTGTGCGAATCAGGGGATTTTAATTTGAATTCTGCCGTTTCCATCATAATTTTCTGATGCGATACTTCTAGATGCGCATCTAAACAGGCTGATGGAAACATGGCTAATGTTACTGGAGGCAAACACTGGCCTCCTAGGTGAAAGTCGGTGGTTGTCACTGACCAAGCCCCAGTTTGATGGCTTCAGAGTGAGACCTCAAGGGGGCAGTTTGGTGGGAGGAGGGGGAATGTTGTACACTGTTTCAGGGTGAAACTACAAGCCTAAAGTGAATAAATTAAGTAAGTAAATAACTGAAAAAAAAAGACATCTGGGAATGTCAAAGCTTTTGATTAAAGCATTGAAAGAGATTAATGAATATGGTCCTTTCTGTGCCATAATTTAAACACTAGATCCATCAGGGCTGGAGTGAACAAAGGGTTTTAAGTGATGGGCTAGTTTAAAAGCCAAAATGATGCTGACATTGGGACCACATTTTGGGTGCTCTGAACCACTTCCTGTAAATACTTTTTTAGAAAGCTGTTTCCTTTCACAGGTAAGACGGAGCACATTAGGGATATGAGTTTAGGCAGCGTTAAATTTCTCTCAAAAAAGACAATCATCTTAGATTAGCAAGTGTTAGCATGCTAGTACACACTGATTAGCACTAAACACAGAGTACAGCTGAGGCTGATGGGAAAATCACTGCAGGTATTTGGTCATGGAGCAAATTACTGGACAAATAAAGATTCTGGCATGGCGATGAAAACTCAAGGGATCATCAAAGGCAGCTGGATTGCTCCTCTGGGGACCATGAATATCTGTACAGAATGTCATGGAAATCCATCAAATGGTCTTTAGGATATTTAAAACCAATTGTTGGACCAAGAACTCAGAAGTGTTTCCATCCAGTTAAAGTCTCAAGTGTGTTTGGGCTCAGTGCTTCAGGTTTATTTATTTATTTGGGTTCAGGTCTTCTTCCTGTGTCAGTGAATCTCTATCTCTGCTTCTGTTATAGCTGCTGCAGCGTGTAATGGTGTTGGCACTATTGAGCTCCTTCCAGCTCAGTGCACATTCAATGATGTGTGTCAGGACTGATGGAGACGCTATCTGCTGGATGCTGCTGCTGTAATGACTGTGGACAAAGACACACACAGACACACTGTATGAATGGAGCTTTATATGTGAGCAGTGTGGGGGTCGTGTAGCCCAGGAGAAGACTGTGGCTGTGGTTGTGTTTTTTTCTTACGATATCAGATTGTATTGTTTGAGATGATCGTGATTTGATCGGACGGCTGACTGCGGTCGTTCTCTCTGCTTGTCAGACCTTTGGTACAATCTGACGTGCTGCTGAGTCGTGATCGCTCCCACTGTGCCTTTCTTCCACTTTAATGACAGACACTTTAGTTGAGTCCTATTTCAAGAGCCACCCCTGGATCATGTACACACCAAACATGTCATCATGTGTTGATGAAGCTCTCTAAATTTTAGCCTTTAGAAGGTGGCAGCGCTTTCAGCTTCCTGCTCGGTCACGGTCCTTTCATGAACTGCTGAACCTCAGGACTCTGAATAAACAAGCAGGAAGTGCTAATGTTTCTCAAGTGGCTAATTTAGAAATGTAGCGGATATGCATTTAACACCACTTTTTGTGAAAGCCAGCTTGGTCATTCCCTCCTCAGTGGCAAATTGAAACATTCAACATCTGCTCAGCCATATGAGGTGTTTTATTAACCTGGGAGACTTTCTTCAAGAAACCTTTTTATTGTGTCCACTCAGCTAGAACTAGCAATGATCGGAGCAATCAGAACGCCATTTTGAGGGACGAATTTCAGAGTACATTCTCTCCCAGCACAAGTGTGAGTGTACAGTGATTGGTCAAACATGTAAGCCTATGCAGCGCTGGAAGGGCCATGTATTGGTATTTGAAACCTTACAGGTATCAACAGAAATAACCAAGTAGCAGCCAAAAAATCTGTTAATATATGTACAGTATATTAAGTTACATGAGAGGAAACTTAATATACTGTATATATATTATGTTTCCTCTCATGAACCCACTCAGACTCGGGGGTCCATCCTCTCTCCCTGCACACCTCAACCTTCCTCTCATGCAAAGCAAGTACTCTACCTTGTGCCAACATGTTTACTCCCATGAATATTTCTTACTATAGCAACCAGACGCAACCACAGCGTCTCAGCTGAAAAAAACACTACACCTCAAAAGTGCTCTCAAACACTCTCAGCTGGATGTGTCCTAGGGAGCGCTGGTGTTCCCAGCTGGGAAAAAATGGTGGACACGGGGCATTAGTCTTGAGCAGTGGTCTGTAGCTTGGCAGGCTAAATGATATGCCTTGAGGGGGTTAGTCTCTTACACAGACGCCGACGATGTCAGCACGCTGGCCCATAGGGAAGTTGTAATAGAACTAGCGCTGGCTCCCAGCGGCAGTGATGTGATTGGATCCAAATCCATGTACTTCTGTACTTCCTCGACCAACAGCTGATTAGCTTTGCCTTACACCCGCCTACACTAGTGTTGTGTCATTCGCGAACGAATCATTCAAAAGAACGAATCTGTTGAGTGAATGCACTGAACTGAATCACTTCCGGAACTGATTCGTTCATTTCTCAGTTCAGTTGAGCTCAGCTGCGAGCATGCAGGCCGGGAGTGGAACTGCCAATTCGGTCCATGCGTACGATGAATCACTCGCGAGTCGCGAGGGAGCCAGGGTGCAGGGAGGGACTGCCTAACGCATGACAAATCACTCGGTGAACGAATCACTCAGTGAACGACGTAACCTCGATTGCTGAGTGATTCAAATAATTTCTTCTCAGCGATATACTTTCATAGGGACCGTTTTCTCCAAGCTAACAGATAATGTAGCCAGGAGTCAAGCCACATAAACACAATCACACACCTCCCCATTGTTTTACCGGCTTAGTTTCCAGATAAACAAACTTAAAACATTAGGCTGGCCAGTCATGAGACTAACCAGTGCAGGGCAGATGCAGCAGCAGCAACAGAGAGAGATTGAGTCGGACTACGCAGTACACAGTCAGGGCTCCTCCCGCCAAGCACTGAACGATTCGGTGAAAGAATCTTTTGAACGAATCTTTTCAATGAACTGATTCTAGTGATTCAGTAACATCTAAAGAACTGCTTTACCCATCACTAGCCTACACCGGAATTGCTGTTCCCCGAATTGTTGTCCACAGTACAACAGAAAAGGAAGTGTTCAGTGCATCACAAGAAGAGATTAAAATGGATATGATTCCATTTGATTCAGCTATATTGCAGAGCTGCAACATCTCTGTTACATGTAACACACGTGCCGCGCCTATGGCAACGCCGTCACGTGGTCTGGATATCCCCGCCCATTTCTATTACAAAACGAAAGACGAATGTCCCCAGACTCCCATTCCGAAGTAAGGGAGGCTGGTCACGCGAGACTATGAGGGAGTCCCCAGAACTTAAGTGCAAATCCAAATGCAAGTTTCAGAGTTGGTTTGCTCTGCCACTCAGTGGTGATTAAGGGGTTTGGTGCCATGTGAAAAATGCAAGTGCATACCCTTTATTTAAAAATATGTTTTGGAGGCACATTAAACATACAATTAAATAACAAAAGATTAGATTATGGTGCATAATCAGTTTGGGAAGTGACTCTCCAGTGTAAAAAACTGCTCTAAACCAATCAGACTCTAATATAAACCTATTTGTTCCATAAGTCACTTTCTACTTTAACAAATCTACATAATCCGGTCAAAGGAAACTGAAATCTTTCCAGTATCTCTCCTTGGTACGGTCTGAAGCTTGTTCTCTCTGCTGGAGAGTCGGGTCAGCTAAATGACGACATCTTCATGTTGGAGCTGCAAACGGTGTGGAATCACTCAGTGTGAATAGTGCTGCTGCAGCTCACTGGCCGGCTGGGAAACATTACCTGCTGATGCACCTTAACTTTGACTTTTGAACGCTCTCTGCCAAATCAGTGCTTCACTTCACTGCTCCTGCTGCAGCTCACACACATTTAAACACCAGTACACCTGCTAATCCTCACAACACCCTCATGGATTCACTATTCACACCAGGGGCGTTTGTTTCTTTTCTTTTCTGTTACTTGTGTTTGTATGTTTGGGATGATGAAGACCAAAGGGGATAGAGGCTAAATAAAGGAAGAGGGCAGGTAAAGGCACAGGTGGGCAGTCAGGGAGGCTGGTTCAGATTCAGGAAGCTGGAAAGTACAGACAAGCAGCAACACTGCAGCCTTGGCAATCTGGCCGAGAGCAAGTGGAGCTGTGCTGGTTTAAATACTGTGAGGAGCAATTGGGGAATGAGGAACAGGTGAGCAGGTGAAAGTAGGAGTCATGTGACTGGGACAGGTGAGAAACACTAAGGGCATCTGGTGGCTGGAGGGAGAACAGTGTGTCTGGAGAGTAACTAAGAAATGTATGGTGCCTGAGGGAAGTGACAAGTGTTTGGTGACAGACGTGTTTCATTCTCTCACCAGTGTTTGAACTTTACAATAGTTTAAAGACATTTCTTCACCTAATGATCGCTAGACAACTGCCAAGCTGCAGACTGCCACACCTTTGCAGTGTTTCCACCAGTGTTTGTGGCTCTGTCTTTAGAGGCACACCTCAGTGTTTTTCCTGCACCAATATTTGTGTTTCAAGCCAATCAATGATCTTTTCCTCATCATAACCAAGTGGTTTTTGTGCCGAAGCCTTACCACACCACACCACCATGGCATTGTTGAGAAAAGTGACGTTTCATCATATTAGCTACAAAATAATGTACAAATGTAATGTATGGTGACGCCACAGTATTGTCCCGTCATGGTCACAGGAGATCATTGTTTAAATGATTCGGTTTAAAATCTAGGCCTATCTATACTAAAAGCAGCAGCAGTAAGCTATGGTTTTTAGGCCATCACGTTGTTCATTTGCAATGATGTCATTACGTGATGCTACAAATGGTCCAAAAGATGGTGAAGACGTAGGGTGGTGCCACACCAAGGGGCGAGCCAAAATCTCAAGGTACACCTGAATTTATATCTGTGTGCTATCGCTTCTATAGAGGGAATCGCCTTGTTGTTTACAAATACTTCCGGCTAGAAAACCAGCAGAGTTTAGCTAATATATATATATATATATATATATATATATATATATATATATATGCATATACATATATATATATATATATATATATATATATATATATATATATATATATATATGCATATATATATATATATATATATGCATATATATATATATATATATATATATATATATATATATATAAGCAATATCACACGAGAGGGAGTGATGTTATACTCGTATATTGTCACCAGTCATTTTGACCGACAGGGTCATAAAAATCCAGTCATAATCTATTTTTACCGGGTCATTTTAATTTTCATTTTTAAATGATAATAAAGATATTCAAAGACATTTAGTTTTCATTCGTTCATTTTTAATAAATCCATCAAGCAAGTTATAAAGTGTGCATTAATAAGGACATGAACGAAAAGATGAACAGACATAAACACGGTATTTTCTCCTCATGTTCCTCAGTGCGTGCTGTTGTTATTTTATTTTGAAAACTGGCCGGATTCTCTCGTCTTTTCTGTGTCCGACTTCCTGTTTGGTACGATCCGCTCTATCCAGCTTGACAGAAGCGCTCGCGGCTCGTGTGAAAAATAGACCAGAGGCTGAACTGAAGCGCTGCCTCCGCGGGCACTATGCTCTGCTCAGCGGCCTGTGTGGACAGTCAGATAGGTTAACATGGACGCTGACTGAAAACTACTGCATCTGGTGTGTCCAGGGCGTTATGTCAACAACGCTACATGAAACAGATGAATGACTTTTTCTCTGTGAAAACGGCAGCCACTTAAACCACTGACTGTGCACTCTGCCGCCAAGTGGGCAGGGGTGGTAATTGCAACCGGTCAAAATGACTGATGGCCTTCAGATTTTCCGGTCATTGTTGTAAAAAACGGTCAATGACCGAGAATATTCGGTTAACGCGACCCCTGCTCGTCATGGCTGTGAATTGGTCAAGACAATCACAGCCGTGACGATATATGAGTATAACATCATGAGCTTGAGTGTGATATTGCTTTTATACAACAGTTCAACAGTTAAATAAGCAAGGCTGATTAAGAAATGTTGAAAAATGAGGAAAAAAAAGATAATTTAAGCATTTTATTTGTCTTCCGCCAACAAAAATAGTTCCCTCAGGACTGTCACCGTTGCTATGTAACGCAGACATGGTGCGCCAGGCACTTACTCTTTATACACATTTATCTGCACATTTCCATTAATTGTGTAGCTGGTGAAATAAGTCTGTGGTGACTGCATGGTGGACTGTCGCTTCACAGGCACAGCCGACTCTGCCTTCTGATCTCACAGTATGTTGCTCCATCGTTTCCTGCTCTCCATGGTTGGCTTCCGGTAGCTTTTTAACAAGCTCTCAGACCTGCAAGACCAAAGTTATATTTTAGGGTACGACTCCTAATTAGAAGTCCAAATTTACACATAGGCTACGTTTAAAAACAACATCATACCTGTGCCCATTCACTGTCATGATCTCCCTAGCATCTGACAGCTTCTGTGTGTCAGTCACCCTGAGGCTGTGATTGGTGTAGATAGCTGTTGTCCCCGCCTCTTTACACATCTTCAGCAGCATCTGTGCGAGTGAGTTTATTCCCAGCGGAGCTTTAGTGTACCAGATATTTTCTGTGTGAGCTGCTGTGATCCTGGGCTTCAGATAAAGGGCATTTGCATCTGGTGGAAATTTGTTTAAATACTTTTCCAGGGATACAACGCAACTGCTGACCTAACTGACACTAACCGTCAGTTTTGATTTGATTGTTGATTGCAATCAGCTGTGAGGCGGAGTGATACATACACAGTGAAATAACTGTGATGTTGTACTCCAATATCGTCATGGTTTTACTGTCTCTCGACCAATCAGATTGCAGGGCTGGAACTAACTGTTGTAGCTATAAATATATATATATCACATTTTTCACTCACGTCACTATATCACCGTTTAGACTAATCTGATGTTTGTAAAGTCTATAAACACAGTGATTGAACAAACGTTACTATTTCTGTGTGCACGTTTTGTAATTAATAACATGGTTATCGTAGATTAGCTGGGCTAACCGTTAGCTGTTAGCTGTTAGCTGTTAGTGGTGTCTGTTATAACTCAGTAACTTAATAAACGGTCCGTGAAAAAAAATATTTTTCCCAGCAGATATCTTAGTTACAACATGAGTGAGCTAGCAAAGCAGTTTTGTGTTGCTATGTGTGGTATTTATTCAGTTTTGGGAAATCACGATGTCTAGAAAGCATCAGTGGCTGCAGCTGACAGGGACAGCTAACAGCAGCAGCAGCAAAGCTAACATCAGGACGTCATCTGTTAAAAGCCTCCTGTTGTCGGATACGACATGAAACTACTCCAGTTAGCTCAATTATGTTGTAAAAAATATTAGTAAGTATATAAGTATAAAAATATTTTCTTCATGGACCGTTTATTGAGTTACTGAGTTATTACAGACACCGCTAACGGCTAACAGCTAACGGTTAGCCCAGCTAATCTACGATAACCATGTTCTTAATTACAAAACGTGCACACAGAAATAGTAATGTTTGTTCAATCATTGTGTTTATAGACATTACAAACATCAGATTAGTCTATTCAGTGATACTGAACGGTAGCCTTCATGGTATTGTCTACTGAGGAGGTAGTTTGTCTTTGCAGGTGCTTGGTTGTAATTTACTCTGTACAATAAATCCATCCATTGTCCCACTCAACAACTGTCTCCTTTACACGTTATCATCTCCCACACTGGCCGCCAATCAGGGTTTTTGATGTGTCGCACACTTAGAATTCCCAAGCATGAACAGCAACAAACAGGTTCACAGGTTTATACCAACGTAAGCACTGGCAGACTGTTTCTATGGCAGAGTTCAGGGGGTTAAACTCTTATTTGGGCATTTTTTATTGTTTTTTTTCTTTTGTTGTTGTTGTTAGTGTTTCACTGGCTTGTCGCTTGTGGCTCTTTTTCTCATGGTGATGCTGTTGGAAGCTTCCGCTGACGTCTTTGCCCTTTTTCACAGTTGTGTTTATTTTCTCTTTATTCTGTCATTGTTAAAATTCATTTTTTATACAACACATGTGTTACTAAACTTAAACCCTACAAGCCACTAGGGATTAATTTCACCATTATTCTTCTTCTTTAAGCGACCCACACAAACAGCGCTGAGGGTCTTTTTCCTGTTGCAGTGTGACGCCCAGAATGATGTTTGAAGTGAGATATCTCTGCGTCATGTCGGACGATTTTTAGCTTCAAGCACTTTAAACACCGTCACAAGACCACACAGCGTCTCAACACTGAAGTGTTTCCTTTGAAAGTTACATGAAAAGCCAGAATAAAAGGAATCTTTTTGGGATACAACTATCTCACTACAAAGAGGTTTCTGTTCATTTCTCCTGTGAGTAAGTATGTGCTTCAAACATTTGACTGAAATCCAGTGAGAAGAAGCAAACCTCAATTTTAATAAACTGGTTTACACTTTACAGTGAGCACGGAGCCAAAAAGCTCATCTCAGAATGAGTCTGAAAGCCTCTGCAGGAATGAAATCGCTGCCTGTTCTGCTGATGTCCCAAATAAAAGCTGTTTCTGTCTGAATCTGAGCCACATCCAATTCAATTTCACTGAGGAGATAAAAGCAGGGTGTAAAACGTGTCCTCCCTCTCTCTGTTTTACTTCAGCACACCTGGTTTCACTCCTCTCCCTGCAAATGGCTGCTGATGAGCAGTCAGACAACCTGCAAATTGTGCCATTATGTGCAGGTGTGTGTGTGTGTGTGTGTGTGTGTGTGTGTGCGCAGTCCCAGTGAAGCGTTTGAAGGACAGTTTTCAGATGGATTTTCCAGCAGCAAAGTGCTGAGTGGGCCTCTTAGCGGGACAATTTTCTCCTTATATCTCACTTGTCTCACTTGTCTTCCTCCTCCAACGGCACCAGGCCTTCTTTAAACACTCACCTGAGACTGGAGAGATGCAGCAGTGCCCCAGAGCAAGGCATTAACCCCGCGCTGACCCAACATAGACTCAGCAGCTTGTATTATGTGCAGAGAAAACTTGAAGCTGCAGCACTAACTCACAGGGATTTCAGACAGGACTGAATGAAAATCAGTGATGTCCCAATGTTTTACTCACAACATCAAATAAAACTGCACTACAACTAATATAAAATACTGGATGTAGCCACCAAGACGTCACCTATTTGTTTGTGGACTTCTGTTTTGAAGCCTAAAGTTCGGCAGTTTGGCCGTCGGCACCTTGGATTTTTTTTCTAACCAGAAGTGACCATATTTGGACGATAGGATGGAGCAGTGGAGGAGTGAGGGTGCATTTGACATACTGTAGTGACATGTAGTAACACATTCTCGACATTTGGTCATGAACCTTCCATCCACCCTACTCGGATTTCTGCCAGCTTAACTTTAGTTGTTGTCCCGTCGCATTTTCCTGTGTTTCCTTTTCGGTGTCAACGACTTTGGAGTAAGAAGGAGTCGGCCTGTCCCTAAAGCAGCCACACCCATGGCTGATTTATGCTCGGGTGTGACACCTTTTAAGACTGCCGTGTGACAGAAATTAAACAGTCACCAGATGTTTTCAATTCATACCTTGGCCAAAGGTTTCTGTCGTCTCCATAGTAACCAGAGACTCCCTGCCTTTGTTTACAGTCCAAGCCTATTTCTGTCGATGTTTATTAAGGAGTAATCTGTGCAGACAGCTGTTTATATCCCCCAAATATCCCGCTGAATGTGTGTGATAATCTTGTTAACTTAACATTAATTGATCGATCAGCTCCCAGTCTGTCTGTGAGAGGCAGAATTCCCTCACCTACAGTGGGCTGGGAAATAAAATCAATGAATCAACAAATGCTGCTGATTTCTTCCCGTGGTGCTGGGACAAAAAATATTTTTGTTCATCAAATGTCTGCTGTCAGTCAGCCTGGTGAGAGCAGTTGGGCCGGCACCTGTCCTCTCAGTTTCCCAGCAGCAGCTGCTGACACACGACTGCTTCTGTGGAGAGACGCTGATTGTAGGTCCGAGTCGTTGTGGTTTGGATTGAAAACTACAGTCTCCCTGGCAAAAACAGTAATACTACCTGCATGACAAAATATGACAATATCCGAGACATGTCAAGTGACACTTTTTTCAAGGAAAATAGGTCATTTCTGTTGAGTGACACTCTTAAACAGTGTTACGTGCCCTAGCATGAATTAGGCTTTAAGACTGCCTAACTTTAAAACTTAAATGTAAAAAACAGGTGAGTAACGGCCTGTGTTCACATAGTGTTTCTTCTCAGCTCCAGCATTTTATTCAATCTTCCCAGTGATGACAGAACTATGCCGCCGCACGCAGCCGGTGCCATGTCATAATTCCGACATCCCATTATTCTGAAAATTATCCATTGTTCCGAAATCTCAATGTTTCGACATCCCATTGGTCCGACCATATTAAACCCGTTGTTCAAAAATCTCAATGTTGCAATGCAAAAAGCTGAAAAAGCAAGCAGCAAGGGACCATGTTGTCGTGTTGTTTACTGTTGCCATGACGACAACGGTCGCCCTGTTTTGAGGAAGTAGAATCGATGCTGAAAGTTATAATTTTAACCCAAACCATGATCTTTTCCTAACCTTAACCAAGTAGTTCTTGTGCCTAAACCTAACCAGACCTTAACCATGAAACAGTTATTTTGTAACAATAAAAAATGAGATTTCGGAACAACGGGACTTCGTAACAATGGGTTTAATATGGTCGGAACAATGGGATGTCAAAACATTGAGATTTCGGAACAATGGGTCATTATCAGAACAATGGGATGTCGGAATTATGAGATGTCGGAATTATGAGCGGACCCCCACGCAGCCACCTAGAAAAAAAAAATTGTCACACCAGGAGTCTCTTTTCAGAGCGCTCCACCTTTTTTGTGCGGCCGCTCCAAGAGTTTTAAGTTGAAAATCTCTGAACTTTTCCGAAAGGCGCTAGTGACATCACTGCAGCTCCTTTAGCTAGGCTATGTCCACTGGCACAACAAAGACAGAAAATTTCATTTCATGGGAGCAGGTCGGCTGGCAGACACCGCACGTTGCTGGTGAGTGTTGTACAAGCAAGATGCTCATAGGATGGGGGAGGCAGCAGAATGAGCCTCCTGCGGGCTATGGCACAAGAGAGAGGAGGAAAGCTGGAAGCCAGGATCAGATGGGCAGTGACTTGGCCACCCCTGCCGACCAACCAACTGGTGGGTGTTGTGGTTATGGGTTGAAACACTCAGTGAAGGTTGGGTACCACCTGATGACATCAGATCCTGGTGGAAAGCTATGTTTACCTTACGTGATAACCGAGGAAAGCACCCAACAGGTATATTTTGCAACCGTTGGCCCTCTGTTAATGTAGAATTATGTTAGCCACATCGCTAATGTTAATGTCAAGATATTGTTTTGGTGCCTAGCACGTCACACAGTACATTTACATGTATGTAAATAACCCATTTATGAGTTATCCCAGTTGTGGTCATATTCATGATATGGTGTTTACATGAGCACAGAGAAAGCAGGTTATTCATATTCCCCATATTACTACGTTCTATTAGTGCAGGCCCAGTGATGCAGTGATGTTTGTGACTATTAATCTGACATCCTGTAACTGTTGCACTTAAAATAATTTGACTGTGGCTTAAAATGAATCCACTTTTGCTTTTATCAGCCTATAGCACTATGAAATACCAACAGAGCGTTGCGGACTTGGCTCCTCCACCTGATCACCAGCAATGGGAGACAAGAGCCACAGGGAATTCTACACAGGTCCTCGACTTTGACCCGTGTCCGCCTGTCACTTTCACTGCCACTGTGCAGAACAAGCGAGCAGAGGATGAAGACCTGCAGCTGTGACTGGTGGGACAGAGTTGTCACGACGGAGTTCGCTGAATCCAAGTGGAGAGAAAATTTGCACTAGAGACTCAAAAAGGTCAGTATTTCCATGCCTTTCCCCACCAAGCTACCCACCATATTTAACTTTCATTGCAGAAACACAAAACTCTGTTACCTCATTGCTCCAGTAGTGAGATGGTTTGCTGCTACCATATAACCAAGGTAACAGCTGCGCCTGTGCAGATAGTCAGTGGCCCTCATTAACCAGGATAAGGTGTACACATGCCACAGTATCCTGATTTCTTTTGGAGTACCACCTCATATATTCAGGTTTCTCATAAACAGGATAAGGTCTTACACCGGTTTCTATACTCCAGTAAATAAAGGGTTACTCATGTCCATGTAAACGCACTGATATTTAGACGTGTATGTCCACTGACAAAGAGGCAGTATTCAACAAGTTGGGATAAAAATGTGTTTTTGCAGCAGAGCATGCACCAAGTAAGGGTTGCCCTGCGAAATACTCTGTAGAGCGAAAATCTGTTGCTTAGTCAAGACTTTGTTGATAGTCAGGCAGCTCAGAGAAGAGCTGAGAAGACAGAAAACAGCAGAAGGTCTGTTGATTCAAACAAAGATCCTAGAAAACACAACTTTATTTTTTTCCCCTACAGGAAGATAACGATCTCTGCCATGATGATGAAACATTCAGCCTCAGAGAGCAACAACACCTCTTCTTTACACACACACACACACACACACACACATAAGAAATAAACACTCCAAAACACACAACAGTCACGTGTTCATACGTTCAGAGATAATGACCCGTGTTATTGATATAATAATCAAATTATTTAAAGTTAATCTTCATGGTAGTGTGTGTGCAGTGATCCTCGTCAGTCACCTCCTGTCTTCTGATGGAAACACCACCATCGCCGTGGAAACGCTTCCCCCCACAGGGCTTCCCCCCCACAAACAACACAACAATAAATATCCCACTGTGAGATTTCTTTATATATAAAACAATAATTGACTTTGCATTGAACATGCAAATTGAAGAGCAGATGGTCCTTTCACTTCACCACACAGACATTTTTTTTCTTTTCAGGAACAATACAGACTCAGAACACGAGCAATAACTTCACGTGCAAATCAATAAACAAATAAAAATAAAAATCAACCTGGGAATTGTTGTTTCTCAGTTTGTATTCCTCTCCAAGTTTATTAAATCACCCTGGGGGAATAATTCAAAACCCACTATGCGCTGTCCCTTTGTGTGTGTGTGCATGCATGTGTGTGTAGTCTTTGTGAGGACCATGCTGTAGACCTTCAGAATGAGGACATTTTAGGAAAGTGAGGACATTTTGTTCTGTTTGATGGTTAAGACTTTGCAATAAAGATAAAGTTTGAATTGGATACATTTAAGTGTAAGAACCAACTTTTATTCAACAGGGGATTTGGAAGAAAGTTAATTTTGGACCCCATCCGTTTCTTTCTTTTCTTTTTTTTTGTGCTGAAGAAGTTAAGTTTGGTTTTAGACAGCTGTTTGTTGAATTGTCTGTTTAAATGTTGTTGAAAGGTTTGTTTAGGATAGGGCATTTATTTCATTTACTATGTATCAGGTTCTACTAAATCTTTTGGTCTTTTTTCTAAGAAGTTATTTCCATAATTGCTTGGATTTAGTGAGATGCAACTGTAGTAATAATGGTGGCTTGTTTACTTTACCACCAACTCGGCTCAGTACGCAGATTCAAACACACCAACCTCCAATTTTCAGAAGCTCTAACACTAAAACTACAACATGAAGCAGTGTCTCACAAGAACAGTTCTCACAAGACCACAATAAATGTAAATGTGTTTTTTTTTAAAAAGTTAGAATGCCTATTTTTGAATGTTTGAAGGGGCTCGAGAGCACATGAGTTGTCTAAACACAGTTTGGTGCTAACGGTGCCAACTCCAGGAGCAGCCATAAACAACAGCAACAGTGCTGATTGAGCTAAAGGTGTGACCAGGGAGGAACCAGAGGGTAGGAGCAACAATTTCACGAATGACGTGGTCCCAATATCACCGCGCAGTGCAAAGCAATAAGCCAGCGAGATGCACATATATGCTCTTACATACATGCAGGAGCTGCTACCAAAGCAAGCCACAAAGAAACTTGGATTACAGCACACACTGATGAAGTGTGACTTCATTCTCTACTCAGGATGCCATAACTCCACTGTATCTTTACATAGTAAATATTGGTTTGCTGCTATGTTAATGATCTGTATATCACATACACAACCTTTACCATTTACATTATTTTGGATGAATGAACAAATTGTTATTTTCAGTTTGCAGACATTAGGCTGTACAGTCCTCTGGCTGTGTTTAGGCTGGGTTAGAATTAGGATTGTGGTTTGGCGTTTGGAACGCATCATGTCAATGGTCCTCACAAGTACAGTTCAGATTTGTGTGTGTGGGGGGGACTTGTTAGCGTTATTGCACAGTGAACTGCGCTCACTGACCTTGTCGTGTCAATCACAAGCTGTCAATACAACAGAAAACACTGAACCTTTGTACTGTACACATTAGCATGTTAGCATCCCTGCAGGTTTCACTGTCATTCTGAAGGGACCTTAGATATGATGAGCTGTTCCAGTGGCATCAACAGTAAATTTTTGTGTTACATTTATTCTGTTTTGGCGCCAAATGTCACCTCTCCTCTTGGTCTTTGTTTGTGCGTCCCAATACCCATACTACCGTTCTATATAGTACGCCAAAAAAAGATTTAGTATGCCCCGAATACAGAGTATGTCAAATTCAGTATGCCAAAAATACCAGGATGTTCCACTACACCCAGTCTGATTTTGCAGTATACAAGCCAGCACGCTTTTCTGGATATTCTGACCCACAATCCTCCAATACGTCACATCGACTGAGCCGCAAACAGGTGACAGCTTGACAGCTCATTGACAGCTGTCAGAAGTCACAATGACGGATGACAGGGCATTCAAGTAACTGATGACCAGTCGGATAGTAATAATAGGAATATTAATTGTTTAAGTGAACAAAATAATCACCAATATTAACACTGACTGACAACTGCAGTTGTGATTTCACTGTCGCAAATATAATATGTTAGAATCTACAATCTGTGCAGTTGCAACTTAAACTACATACATTGTAAAGTAACAACAGCAGAGCTCTCCGGGTTGATCTCTGTCTCTTGTGAACTCAGTAAGTGTTTAAGTTTGTTTGATCTCCAAGGTAATGGATATAAAAGCAAGAGAGTCAAAGTTCAGGGTGTAACATTATAAGGAAATAGTATGTCCCGGTTGTGTGCATACTGCATGCAACAGTACATATTTTTTAAGGGCAACTACAATACCTACTAAAAGTAGAAAAAAAAAAGTATGCAATCTAAGGCAATCTCAAGGGCAGAAACATGAAGCCAACACTAAGTGCCAAAAACTGCAGTTCCCCTAAAGTCCACTTGAGGCTGGCTGCAAGAGTGAGTCAATCCCCACAGACCTCCATGTTAAAATGTCCAACTTAAATAAACATATTTACAGCCTGGTACAAAAAACAGTTTTGGTCTCTGTAGCTAATTTCAACATTCATGACAACTGTACAGTGGGTGATCTTTTACATTACACACCCATCTAAATGTTATTAAGGCTTCAGGTTATGCATAATTAAGGGAATGGCCGCTCTGAATGACATGTAGGTGCCGTCCGTGTACAAATCACTACCACAGCAGCAACCTTAATTAGGTGATGTAATGGTGGCATTTCCCCAGATTCACAGGGTAAAGGTGTAGCGGTAGCTGCTGCTATTTTCATAGTGCTTTCAGTTCATGAAAGTTAACTATAACTTTCTGGTCACCTAATAAAATCTTGTTCAGCATTTAGTTGTGCTAAACGACTCTCTAAGAAGTCTGATATTCAGTTTTACTGGTACATTTTGTTATGTAAGACTGTTTCTCGCCATGACAACTAAGCTAGCAGCTAGCATTGGGGTTATTTCCACCCTCTTCAAATATGGTTACTTCTGGCTCCAAAAACCCAAGCTGGGGTGACGGCCAAAATGCTAAACTCAAGGCTTGAAACAGGAGTCCACAAACCAATGGGTGGCTACAACCATTATTTTATAGTCTATGGGCTAACTGTGATGGAAACATGCACACATTATGAATGAAAAGTATAATCAGTTTGGGAAAAATGAGGACTTAATAAAGTTTTAAAACTTGAACAATGATTCCAAGAACCAAGGAACCAGGGTGAAAGTTTAGGCCACCTAAAAGCAATACTGGATGTTTAATCCAGGTCTCCTTTGGGTCACAGGATGCAACAAAGCCAAACTGAAGCTTTTCTCGAAGTGTTTAAGGATAGTGTTAGTGAAGGAGATTCCACCATGATGGAAAAGTGACAACATGAATCAGCACTGCAATATTATTGATTTTGGATTCTTTCAAAGAAGCACAACATTTACTGAAGTCACCGTTCAGAAATTAAGCATTTCTTTTTTCTTAACAGCCCAGAACAATTCTGTGAAATGAGCATGTACAGCAACTCTGTGTGCAGAGTAGATTAGTTTTCAACTATTAAATTATTCGATATTTGATTAATCATTTTAGTAATGTTTTAATTTAAAAAGAAACCACAATTCTCTGATTCCAGTAAACTAAATATATTTGGTCTGTGGACAAAACCAGACATTTTGAGATGTGTTATCTTTGGCTTAGGGAAACACTGATCCACATCTTTCACAATTCTCTGAATTTTTATCGACCAAACAATCAGTAAATCGAGAAAATAAGTGACAGATAAACTGACAAATAGTTGCAGCTTGTTGCAGAGAGAATTCATCTTTCAAATATTAATATTTTGTTTTCATATTAGCTTTATTTTGTTCAAACAATGACATGTACACTTCTTGTAGAAAGAGAAAATGTTTTTCATGCACAACAGGTGTCATCTCTTTTTTAAAGACATCTGCTCATTTCACAAAGTTTCTGCTGTTTATTTATTTGTCACTCTTCCTACATGCTGCTGTGTCCATCTTAAGAAGGAACCATCTTTGTCTTTGTGTACCCGACTTAAAGGACAGTTTGTGTGCAGCACATTTACTGGAGCTCAAATTATTTTTTCAGTTAGAAAAACAAACACACAGACAGAAAACTTACAGACTGAAAGACACTGCCGCAAAGACAAACATACAGTCACTCTGCAATTAACTTCTTCTGCACACATAATTTAACACTAATTCCCATGTTAATTTTGTTGGAATATTCCTGAAAGAACTGTTTAATTTGTTATTAATTATAAGGAATATATGAGCTTCATTTAACCCATTATTCACTGATTGTCTTTTGAAAAATTATAGATTTCTGCATGTTCCTCTGATCCGCGGTGCGCTAATTAAAAGACTTAGAAAGAGGTTATGGCAGAGATAATTGGAATAAATGAACTGGAAGTGAACCAAGTGAACACTCCAGTTATCTTAGTTTTCTCTATTATAAGTTCTTACCAGAAAACATGGTTGGAAATTAAAAGTTTTTGAAAGTGTAAAATAAAGCTTAGTCCTAATTTTCTCTGTTTTAGGTGGCCTTTTGTTAGATTGGATAAATGTTGTGACTAATGTTATCTACAATTAACACTGCTGTCTCCAAAGTACTTATATTATTCAAGAAAGGAGTGTATACAATGTGCAGAATGAACGCAGGTTAATGCATTAAAAGAGGAACGTGAGAAAACAAAGGAATAATTTAATGTCAGTTGTGGTGTTCCCCAGGGGTCCATTCTTGGACCCACTCTTTTAAATCTGTATATGTTGCCTCTAGGAAAAATCATTAGAGAGCATGACATTGATTTCCATTCCTGTATAACTCATTTTCTTCAGATGCTATAAGCGCAATTGAAAAACTGTCTAAATGTATTGACCAAATTAATACGTCAATGTCCCAAACTTTCTTGCAACTCAACAGGGACAAAACAGAGGTTCTAAACATTGGATGAAAAGAAAAGCTGTTTCAATTTAACACTTATTTACAGAAGCTGGCTCTGAACAAAAAGCAGGAAGTAAAGAACCTTGGTGTCATCTTTGACTGTGACCTGCGTTTCAAATCCCAAGTGAGAAACAAAACCGAAAAACGTTTTCATGCTATTAACTCAAGCAGACTTGACCACTTTAATGCCTTGTTCTCAGGCCTCTTAAAGAAACCCTTAAACAACCTTCAGATGATCCAAAATACGGCAGCACGTCTACTCACCAAGATTAAACATCGAGAACACATTATTCTGGTTTTAAAGGCTTTTCATTGGCTTCCTGTTTATTTAAAATTCATTTTAAAATTTAGCTTTAAGTCTTTAAAATCTCATAATAGACAGGCTCCTGACTATTTATCTAATATGTTGGTCAAATACATTCCCTCTAGATCCCTAAGATCCTCCACCTCTAGTCTATTAAATGTCCCCCACTAACTAAAAAGTTAGTGGGGGACTAAAAAGTACAGTGATGCTGCATTCGGTGTTGTTGGACCTCGTCCCTGTAACAACCTTCCAGAGGAAGTCAGACTTTAGTTGACAGCTTCAAACGAAATCTTAAAACCTGTTTTTAGACTTGCATTTATGTAACTTTTATTTATTTGGTTTCAGACCTAATTTGTATTTTTTATGTGTGTGTCTGGGTGAGCATGTCATTATGTATTTGAACCTTATTTACTGTTATACTGTCTTATATGTGTATTTTCTCACTTAATTATGTAAAGCACTGCACTTGAACTGTGCTATCTAAATAAAGTTAGTATTTCTATTATTATTATTATTATTTTGTCAAGAAACTTGGTCTGAATATATATATATATAATATATATTATAATATAATTAATCAGCAGGATTTCAGTGATTCCCATCCTTTAGTTTTGGATGTTAAATGGAAAAGTATTTCAAAAACATTCATGCACTTTTGGCAACTTGAATCAAGAACCTAAACAATTACAAACACAACAACATAAACAGTTTATCATGGTGGTGCCCACTGACTCATTATCACCCCAACATGTACCTGTAACACCAAACACGTCATGCTTTAACAACAACACTTATCTTTTTAGCAACACGTTAATCGTCAGAACAACAGATAAAGCAGGCTGCTACAAACAGCCCTCGCCCTGTTTGCTGCAGCTCGAGGGGACATCAGATCTTTTGTAGCGTTAAATGAAGTTTGGGCATTGTGAGAAGAAAAAATCTATATCGATCAATATCAGGCTTGACAGCTTTTTCTCTCTGCACAATTCAAGATGCCTGTAGCTTTTCCTGTGTGGACAGAGGCAATGTTTGAAGGAGAGGAGATAAATGTGTCCAGTTTGGAGTTTAAATACAGAAATCAAGAGGCTGAAGGTCAGATGTTACGGTTTACGAGGCTGTAGATGCTCAGCTCCGTGCAAACCACAGTAAATTTTCCCTGACTGCTTGTTAGAGGAAGTCAAAGGAGTAGGAGGCTTTATAGTATAAAGATGCTGCTTCTTGTGTTTTGTTAAATGCCTGATGAAGCTCCAGGACTTTAACGTATAGCTGCCTCAGCCTCAACAGTCCCTGTTTCAGTCTCCTGTTTACATGTCTTACAGGTTCGCATTAGATTATAAACAGATTTAAACTGTCTTCACCTGAGACTTGATCTTTTCTGTCCTGTCTGCTGCAGGAAATATTAAAACTTCAAAATGTTGAATGAAATTTAGTGGAAGGATCGAAATTTCATGGGATTTTAAAGAGGCAACAGATAGCATCTTTTCCTAAATATATCATTATGAAAATAATGTGGGTTGCACAGGGTAGTGGCCACAGTAGTGCTTTATGGCAGGAAACGCGTCATGTATTGCGAAATTGGTCGGTCAGCCAATCAGGGACTGGAGCTGGTCCTTATGAGGAGTTGGGCATGAGATAGTTGAGTCACGAGCACAATGGCAGACGGACAAAATTTGGAGACAAGTGAAAAAAGGCCTAGCAAAAGAAAAGGAGCTCCTCTGTGTGAGGAGGCAAAGAAGAGCAAAAAGGAGAGTGATAAAAGAAGAGGAAAAACAAGAGTAAACCTCAGTCAGGTGTTCAAGAGATGGAGGGAGCTCCGTGACCAAAGAGGCTTCAAAACCCATGTCCAGCTAGCTTTCTTTCTAATGGATCGGTAAGAAACACGGCTAAATGTTAGCTAGCAGAGAGAGGACTGTACTGTACTGGCTGCTAGTTCATTCCTAGCTGGCCAGCATCAAAAATCGCCGCAACCAGGGAGCGGGTAGCGAGTGTTGGTCGGCTGACATCCTCGTTGCCATTCTACGGCAGCCCTCGGACAGTGATACCCCCCTCCCTTCCTTCTGTTCTCCTCATGGAGGCAGCTATCGACGGACATCGACCAGCTAAGTTACGCCCAGCTAAGTGAACACTGAACTTTGTTTCCCATTCAATTTGAGCCCCAACCGGCCGCATCGTTTCCATACGGTACCGTTTATTCTAGAATCATGTCTGTTTACATGTGCATATTGGTATAATTCCACTGTGTCTACTGTTGTTTATACTGATACTGTACATATTGGTATAATTTACTGTGAGCTGTTTGTACTGGTACTGTGCATTCTGGTATAATTATTTGCATTACTATTTGTTTTTTCTTCAGATAAATCTAATAATTGTTGCTCGGTCTCTTTACTCATTTATTTAGTAGAGTGTCCTCATTCTACATATATATAGAGGTATACTGGTGGCTTTACAGCCTACATTTTATTGATTATCTCTGATCCCCACGGTCAGTTTGGTTGTTGCGACAGTGCAACGCTGCACCACTGACGCTAGGTGGCGCCAAGCTAAAAAAAAAAAAAGAATCCTATCTGTTGCCTCTTTAAGTGTTGTCATGGATTAATTACTTTATTTTTCCATTTCTGTGTGTATTTTTGATGCATTCAGATGTAAAAGGTCAAACGATGTACCTCTTTTAGAGCTGCAATAATTTGAAGATTAATTATTAGTCGATCTACAGGGAAAAAAACAACAACTTTGACTTATTTGCTTTTACTTTTGTGCCAGCTTTTTGTTTGAGAAGATTTTCAGACTTTCTTTATTTTATGTAACAGCAATCTGACTTTTTGTCAAACAACACATGAAGGCGTGGGCTCAAGAAAACTGTGATGTGCAAATTTTATAGACCAACTAATTAATTGAAAAAATAATCAGAAGATGAAATTAGAATTAACTTGCTTTTTAATTTGGCAAAAACAAGAAGTTGTAGTTTTATGGGTGGTTACATGCTAGAAATATTTCTTTGGAAAGGCTGCCTGGTAACCGCACTGATAAGATTCCAAGAATTCACTGTGCCAAGAACTTGACGGTAAGTCTGTAAAGTCATCGAATACTGGTGCTTGATCAGTGACTTCTAGTGTCAGACACTGACAAAAAAATGGTCTTTCACATCAGCATTATACATAGCATCTGGGGAAAACACAGTTGGACAACTGCCATCCAACAACCACCGACTTTTACCTGGGAGTCTGTGTTAACTTCCTGCATGATTGTAAAGCCAAACCCTGTTTTTTTATGTGGTTGGGCTGAGACTGGATTTCCCCAGATAGTGAGCACAACCAATCTGGTCTTTTTTTTTTTTCCTAAACCCAACCACATTTGTGTTGTTGAGGGAAAAAAACGCCAATTTGCGGTATTGTACCGACGTAGTGCTTTTATTTTGAAAGAGACTGTATGCAAACTGTACATTTCCTGTGAAAACGGAAGTGTTTTTTGAAAACAGACAATGCATGTAACAGGCTGAAGTTGACACGGCGTCCCAGAACGTCAACAACCAACACACCCAGGGTACCTTGCAAGTCATATCTTATCTTATCTGGAAAGTCCATGGCAAAATGTTGATATGTGGCTATGTCAGATTGAGAATGTGTTGGTACAAACATTAGCACAGCTCTTGCAAAATAATCCAGCAATGTGAGGTGAAAATTTGCTTCAGTTTGGTGTGAACACAGCACAAAGACAGAAACAAGAAGATAGAACACCTCAGTCATATCAGAGCGGGAAATTATTTTGAAGCCCAACATGACACCAAATTATTATTTTTTTCACTCCATTTCCCTGAATACGTCAAAACAGGCGCAGACATGGTTTTGTATCCATGATGGTGGACAGATATAAAAGGTAAACCAACAGACTGACAGAGGACCTGCAGGGTTAGAGGGACACAAACACCTTCACACTCAAACAACCTCAGTGTGAACACAGCAGATTAGTTAGCATTTAGTGACCAGCGCATGCTTTAACAATCTGATCCACGTGTGCATTACAGGTTTTAATTCACACCTCCAGCCAATCAGAAACAAGAATTCACCCAGGTTTCACACAGAACAAAACAGAAACTTTCAGGCGTCTGCTGCTCTTTGTTTGCTGCTCCCTGATTGGACGTTTGCACAAGATGCACTCTTTTTCTACAAGACTGGCCTTTGTTTGGATAGCTGGCTGATCAGCAGGGACGCAAACCAAATCATGCCAAGCTGCGGCTAGCTTGGTCCCCACCACACGCCACAGAGCTGAAACGAGAGGCAGAATTTATCTCCAACAGGCAGCTTCTCCCAAAACTCTTCATCCACTTTCCTCCACCAGGAACCTCTTTTTATTCTCACCACAAACAAAGAAAATTACTTTCTGTTGACTGCTTTTAACAAAATCAAAAGCCTGTTCTCTGCACTCAAAGCCTCGTGTGATGAAATTGAACTTTTAGCACAAAAAGCGTGGGCTTTCATTGAGGTATCACAGCAACAGCAGCAAACATGTTTCCAACAAGCATTTGTTCAGCACTGCTAATAAAAGAAGTTCCCGGTGGACACAAGAGCTTTACTTGGTCTTTGTTTTTATTCTGTCTTTTTTTTTCTTCTGCAGCATGTTCAAGACTTTTTAATTATTCCGAATTTTCTTTTTTAGAGTCTGTCCAGGTCTCTGTCCTGCGCTCATGGACTCTGCTGCTCCATGTTATCAATCAAAGGGTCTTTCTTCATGAACTGCAGATGTCTGATGGACCTCCACACCCCGACATAGCTGTCACTAACCGACTGACTGGGGGTGGTGTTCTCCTGGTGGAGGTGCTCCCTCTGCATCTCCAGCACCTCCTTTTCTGTCATGACGCGGGAATTAGCGCCTGCTTCTCCGTCTCCTTGTCCTGTCCACACTTCTCCGTTAGCCAATCCAACTACTTCCTCCTTCCTGTCGCTGCTCAACACTCCCTCTACCTCTGGATGTCCTGGGTCAGATCCATCGCCGGCAGATGGCCCGTCACCGTTAAGAGATGGTTTCTCTCTGTAAGGCTCGCCAGGTAGCCCTCCATCCTTCCCGGCCTCCTCCAGGTCCTCGTACAAACTCTTCTTCTTTGTCTCAAAGTATTTAACCACGCAGTAAGTGATGGAGCCGATGGTGTTGACCACCACGCCGCCAATGAACAGCCCTGTTGGCGCGACGTCGCTGAACGCCAGCATGCCAACAGTGATGGTGGCAATGCTCTTGACCACACCGACGAAGCTGGTGGTGACAGCAGAGTTGATGTAGGTGCAGTGCAGCGTGGTGAAGTTCATGGCGCAGCCGATGAAGATGCAGAAGACGAAGATGACCGTGATGTGGGGGTCCTTCCAGCCCTCATATGTCCACATGTTGATGGTGTCCAGGGAGATGAGGGAGCACACGAGAAGCACCTGAGAGAGGCAGACAGAGAGACAAAAAGTCGGAAGTTAGTTGGAAAACCAGAGGCAAAAGAAAAAACAAGGAGGCAGGATTAAAACAACAAAACATTAAAAACAACGAGAGATAAGTAAAGAAGGAGAGAGGTGGAAGAGAAAGATAAAACAGAAGCACAATTTAAAATCGAGAGAAAAAGGTGAGAGACGATAAAGAGAAATGTACAGAGGAGAGACACAACAAAAAGACAAGAGGAGAGGAAAAGAATGAAGAATTAAGAGACACAATCACCACACACAGAAAACTAGAATTATTGCCATGTGGTTGTATGACTCCGCCCACCAGTCCAGTGTCTCTGACAGTCTCCATCCATGTCAGTGAAAACATGGATGCTTCACACACAGAAGATCTATACAATCAGCACAGTTTCAAGATTAGAGTCACCAATTCAGTATCTGACCAAATGTCTCCCCTTCTGTTCCTGAGATATGACATTAAAACATGATGATGTC
Source organism: Epinephelus lanceolatus (assembly GCF_041903045.1). Classification (NCBI taxonomy): domain Eukaryota; kingdom Metazoa; phylum Chordata; class Actinopteri; order Perciformes; family Serranidae; genus Epinephelus; species Epinephelus lanceolatus. Next base: position 9,746,505 of record NC_135746.1, on the reverse strand, counting down.
ACAGTCAAGCTGACCTTTGACCTTTTGGATATAAGCTGTCATCACTTCATTATTTTATCCTGTTGGACATTTGTGTGAAAATGAGTCATAATTAGCTTATGGATTCTTCCGTTTTGGCCAATAACATGTTTTGTGAGGTCACACTGACCTTGACCTTTGACCACAAAATTCTAATCAGTTTCTTCTTCAGTCCAAGTGGATGTTTGTGCCAAATTTATAGAAATTCCCTGATGGTGTTCTTGAGATATTGCATTAACAAAAATGAGACAGACGAGGGCGGAGTCACCTTGACCGTTGACCACCAAAAACTAATCAGTTCATCGTTGAGTCCATGTGGACATTTGTGCCAAATTTGAAGAAATTTCCTTGAGGTGTTGTTGAGATATTGTGTTCACACGGATGGGACGAACACACATCTCGAAAACATGGCCCTGTTGGAATCAAACCTCAAACCCCATGTAGCGTTAAAGCCTTGCTGGACGGTTCTTACTGGTGAGGCCATGATGGCGATGGCGTACTGTGCTGTGAGCGGCCCGTACTCGCTGTCATGGCTGGTCTTCTGGATCACAACCAGGTAGGAGGCGTGGATGATGACCGCCAACACACCGGTGACGTAACCAAAGGGATCACCAGTGAGATCTCCAGCACCTGAAGAGGAAATCAACAGTGTTTGTGTTACATTTCTTTTCCTTTGATATATTTCTTTGGGCCCAGTTAGCCCAGCTGTCCAGAATCAGCTAAACCATCTGACTTTTGTGCTTGTTTTTCATAGCAACAATGGATCACCCTGATCCAGATGCAAACTTTTCAAGATTTCCAAATCTGGATAACCAGTGTTCTTAAAATGAATATAATCAATACGAATTTTGTTTGAATTTGACGGCCATTTGGGGGATCATTTCATGGGGACAAACAACATGGTCTTATGCTGAAGCTAACGAATACTGGCACTTGGTCAGTGACACCGACAAAAAAAAGAGGTGGTGGATGGGTCCAACAACCACGGACTTTCACCCGCGAGGCTGGCGCTCACTTCCTGTAAGGCTGTAACGCCAAACCCTGTTCTTTTTTCCTAAACCAAATCAAGTGTGTGTATGTTTTGTTAAAGGAAAAAAAAATCACTGTATTATACCGACGTAGTGCTTTTATTTTGAAAGAGACGGTATGAAAACTGTACATTTCCTGTGAAAACAGAAGTGTATTTTGAAAACAGACAATGCATGTAACAGGCTGAAGTTGACACGGAGTAGGGTTTGAAGCTGAATCTTGGAACAGAAACTGGTCCATACCAGGCTAGGTGTGCTGCATAAGTTACCATGATGATTTAGAGCTAACATCGTAGGACGGAAAACTCTGGCTTTAGACTCAGCGTACCTCACTAACCCACTAATCTCAATTCATGGTACAGACCTCTGATGACGGCCGAGAGACCCAACGCCTGGCTTCATTGTTAAACACTGAGTTCCTTTCTCTACATTTGATTTGTTCTCTTGCTCGTTGGCGAAGTATCATTTTTGTGAAAGAGAGGGAATGATAAAAGAGAGAAAGGAGGAGTGTGGGAGTAAGAAGGAGGGGCAGAGGAGGAATCAGGAGATGTGATGAATGAAAGCAGAAAATGGAGCAGGAGGAGAGCGATGGAGAATTAATCCTGTTCTGAGTCTGTGTGTGGGCTGGAAACTTACATTCACATACAAATATACAAACTTGGAGAGCAACAACAAACAGCTGATCACACACACACACACACACACACACTGAATCTGTCTGGTTGGTGTGGTATGGATTAAGTGGAAATTTGGATCCGATCTGCACTCATAAAATTCTGAATGCATCCTAAAATGTGTTTATGCTAAATAAAATAAAAACAATATAATAGCATTTTGCTCTGGGTCAAGAAAATGCCTCTGAACCTACATTTTGATTTTTGAGGCACGGCAGCTCTTCATGTTCTGTCATGTTTTATATGGAATCTGATCCGAAATCAATCAGAATCTAAATAAATTTAATTTCCACACATGAGCAGCTGGAATGGATCAGTCACACAATAAATGGCATTAAATGAGAACAAAGTCAGAGTGACTGGCTGACCAAGTCAAAATCATATTATAATATATGTCTTAAAATATATAATATTTTTCACATTGTGAACAAATCTTCAGACTCAGATTATGACAGTGTGTGTTTGTACAGCCTGATGTTTCTTCCTCCTCCAGTGTTGTTAGAAACACATCAGTGAGACAAACTGTGTCACTGACATCTTCCTTCATCACCATGAACACACACACTGTAATTTATTTTGACTCAATCCCACACACACCGTCCTGCTGACACAAATACACATAGAGCACCAAATGTGGATTAATCCACCACTGAAAATAGTCCCCAACAAAGTCCCTATTTCCTCTTGTTTGTTTGATAAAAACTACACTAAACAGCTGTTTGAGGAATTACCGATAAAACTTTATAACTGTTTTTAAAGCTTTGCATCTTCAGTAGGAACCAATGAGCTTTGAGATGAGAGACAGACAGGAAGTCAAATGTAGATGTAGAGATGGACAAACACAAATGAATGTTTCAAGGACTGTAAAGCCCTCACAGACATAAATATGATTTGTGATTTTTTGCAAAATAAATAAAATCGACTTGATTTTTTTGGATTAGAAAAACACAACGGTTTGAGTTCCCAACTCCCAACTTGTCAAATACAGACGCTCAGTTAGTGGCCCCACACATCAAACCTGGGACACTCTAGGTAGCCTCCTGCTTCAGTTTTGGACACTCCCTGGATTGAATCTTTTGAAAATTGAATATTGAATATATTCCATTGACTTTCCGTCTCACATAGGAAATGAATAGCGGTCTTTCAGGTGAAAGTCCATTTGACCAGTCCACCTCCACCTCCACCTGCCCTACGCGGACTGTCTTGCTCTTTTCACTACAGCACTGGTATTTGATTGCATTGATGCCGTACCTATGGCCTACACTCTGCAAAGATGCATACCCTACACTGTAGCCTGACGTGCACCTGCCCAGACATGTAACCACAAATTACGGCAATGCAGACCTCCTGTCTATTTTTGATAACTGAAAACCATTTTACTGTGTCAAAACAAAGCTTTTATTTACTTTCATTTCACAGAAAAGTAATTTTGAAGACAATAAAGCACCCACACAATGGCATTTTTAGTTCTGTGTTTGATTCATCCTTGCTTCATATGAGTAGAGAGCAACTCCGCTAGCCATTATGTAATGTAAAATGTCATAGGTTTATGCTAATAATGTTAGCATTTTGTTTTTGTGGAGAAAACATGTTTAATATAAGACAAAAAAAATTTACGGTCCGCAAATCATGTTTATGTTTTGAATTTGTGTTTTGACCTGTTGCGCCACCCACCGTCGTCTACCAGTCACGCAGTCAGTAGAGTCTCAGTATCCGGGTTGCCAGTAGTTACAACTGAGCTACAATGGCTGACGGTGCGACTAAACCCAAACGACCTCGTTATGATTCCCAAAAACGCCAAGACAAAACTCGAGGCAAAGTGAGGGTCTATATAGGAGATGATTTTGAACAGTGGAGACGGTTGAAAGTGGAGAAGAATTTGAAATCTGATGTCGAAGTGGCTACTCTTCTCCTCGACAGGTAAGCTTTAGTCAAAGTTGGCTAACTAGCATCATAGCTAGACGGGGATGGACATTTCAAATACTTTCAACTGTGTTTCATTTTCGATCATACATTGTAGCCCATGTGCAGGTGGGTCATTGACCCGACTGATTTTTTTGAGAAACAAAACGTTAGCAGCACGGCTAGCAGCATTAGCAGTGTCCCGGTACATAGCATTAGCAGCCGGCTCCTCCTCCACTGTATCCCAGCAGCAGCATAAGCAGCAGAGAAGCCGGACTTGCTCGAACGGGGGGCGGACACAACTCGCGGCAGTATTTTGAATTTGAGTGCAGTAACCATTTTGGCCACATTCTTACATACGGCGCCTTTAAATCCATCTGAAGCCAACCAAAATACAACGATGACACACTTTGTGTCATGTGATTATACGCGAAAGAGTTCATATCATATTCCATTTCTATGACGGAATAAATCCTACATACTGGACCTTTAAGGATAGAAAATGTTTGTGGTCATCGTCTGTTGGAAGGAAATAAAAATCTAACCGTAGTCTCCAGTGTCAAAGTCACACACTTTGTTGAGCCATCATCTTCCCTGAACTTCTACCTATGAATTTTTGTGGCTGTTTAATGTCATAATGCTTTGACAAAAATCCTTTCCTGAGGTGTTAATAATGCAGTGAGGCAATTTAAAGCCACTATACATTTTTTTTCTTCCAGTGACTGAAAACAATATTGACTTATGATCTGCATTTTAATCTACATACATGCAAAATGACATTATCTCACTTAATTATTCCATGAAAGACGTCTGGAACATGCAAATATTAAATTACTGAGAGGAGAAAAGGCGATTATCACTAAGATTAAACCTCCATTGATGAATCAGTCCATTAGATTGATATTCTGCACGTTTGGACCCCCCTCCTGCCTGAGACAGCAGGGGTAGAGATTGATTCAGGAAATGAAGTTTGTGTAGGAGTTTTTTTGTTTATGACTTCAGGATCATTAATGGTAATGGAAGAGGGGAATTTACTGCTGTGAAAGACGATTAAAGGATTTTTTACAGAACCAGAAATTAATGTAACGGTTAAACAGTTTTACATGTGAAAGAAAAATTGCTTCACAGGAAAAGAAAAAAAAATGCTGTTTGGGGTCAGATTCTGTCTTTTTTGTTTTCGTTGTGAAAGTAAAAGAGGCAATGATATTAAAGGGAGAGAGGAGGCAGGATAAAGTCAGGGAGTTATCAGAGAGAGAGAGGACGAGTTCCTACTGATGATGACATTAAGATGCAAGTGAAAGCTCAGATTACTGAGCTCAGATTCGCTTCCCCAAAGACAGATGAATATTTGGGGCGTAAAACAGTCGTGGACTCCTGCCACTTTTATTTGAAAAAGACAGGGAGAGAGGAAGATCCAAAAAGAAGAAGTATTTTACTGCTGTAGAGATGGTCTTTTCATAAAACTGTCTTTGCAGTAGCCGGACACAAATACTTTGCTAGTGCCTACATTAGTATTTTTGGTTTTTGTGATGACATTTCTTGGAGTTAAAGGTTTATGTAAGTCAATTAACCATAGTAATTAATAAAAGTATTAAAACTGGGTCTTAATCCCCCCCTCCCCCCACAAAAATCGGATATGTGTTTTCATAAAATTTTACAAAATAAAAACATTTTAATTAAAAGTTTTTTAATTGTGGAAACATAAACAAAATATTTCCTAACACTCCATAAGTTGTTTGAACTATTTATATTAATTAGGTTTTAAGATATGCTCAGTTTTTTGAGCAGAGTACAAAGGTGTTGTGATGGATTCATCATTCATTCCTTTGATGCCACCAAGTGTTTTTGCACCACAAGGTACAATTTATATTGTAGCCTACAACACGATGACACTGAAAAATAACTGTTCTATCTATTATGTTTTTTATATTTTAGATTGATATATGCACAGGGTTATGGAAACAGCAATTTCCCACAGCCATTACAGAAATACCACGTTTGCATTGCACGTAAGGTAAGGTAACTTAAGGGCATGACGTGATGACAGGGAAGACAGAGGCCTCAGCTTTTCTCTGCAAAAAGAATTATTGCTTTAGCTATCATGGTCCTTATTTTAGATTTAAACAGAATCAACGATCTCCCGTGGTAGTCTGCAAGACGTCTGTTTTGAAAGGGTTAAAGGGCCAGTGTGTAAAATGGGTTGAAAACCGTTGGAAACAGTGACATCAGTGGTCAAATTCTAGATTGCAGGGCTCACTCACTCACTCCTCCCATCGGGTAAATGACAGTGGCCTCGTAGGGACAAAAAGCCTTGCGCACAAGTTTTTCAGGAGTAGGTCTATCTAGCGACGAGGTGAATGTTTATTTAGAAATCTAAACCATGTTACGATATTGTAATGAATCACTCACGAGCAGGAGACCAGAGGAGCGTTTGGGAAAAAGGCCCGTTTATTTGAGCACTCCAAAAACTCCGGTAACACTCCAGGGGGTAAAAGACTCCGTCCCAAACTCTGACTCTTCTGGCGTAACAGACATGCTTCATAACTTTACACACATACTCGTTTACGATACTAAGTGGGGACCCCCCTCCCCTCTCTGCTCCACCAACCACCAGCCCGCACACTGACTGACAGCGTAGCCTGTAAACAGAGCTCAGCTGTTTATTTAGCCTAGCAATATCTCCGGACTATAGTAGCTGCAATGGACGACTTTGAACGTGATTTTGAAGAGTTTCTTGTAGCGGACACAGACCCAGAGCCATACCTGTTTGAGCCGGAGCCATTTCAGGTGACTACCTCTTGAAGCTCATGGAGAGAATGCCAAGAGTGTGCAAAGCAGTAATCAGAGCAAAGGGTGGCTATTTTGAAGAAACTAGAATATAAAACATGTTTTCAGTTATTTCACCTTTTTTGTTAAGTACATAACTCCACATGTGTTCATTCATAGTTTTGATGCCTTCAGTGAGAATCTACAATGTAAATAGTCATGAAAATAAAGAAAACGCATTGAATGAGAAGGTGTGTCCAAACTTTTGGCCTGTACTGTATATAAAAGCATAACTAAGGCTACGAAAACCAAACAAATTTTATTTTATAGCGATCATACACTTGTATAAACATATTAATGGGTAGAATATTCAGATTCAGATTCAGATTGACAATAAACCATGCCAAATAAAGAAAAAAGAGAAAAAGGACTGTGGCATTCACTTTTGCTGAAGAAGTAGAAAACCTTCAACTACCAGAATGCACTGCATCACACTGGACCAATAAAGTTGGTGGGTGATGTAATGCACGTTTCCCGTCCAAAATCAATGTGGTGGTCAGCTGGTAACAACCAATCTCATGTTACACTTAAACAGTGCATTAAAATATGTTTCTACAAACATTTTAGGTGAGAAATGGGCTCTGCAGTAACTAAGTCTTGGTTTAAATTTGATCAGCACTGCTTCATTTTACAGTCTGATCAAAGTTTGGTCTGAGTTTGAGAGATGACATGTTTTGCATTGTCCGGCAGATTTGTGAGCAGCAAGATCTGTCAGAAAGGAGGGAAGTTTATCAAAGTTCATCTACACATTCTACCCACATTGTTAAGATGTAAAGCAGGTTGAAAATTGGCAAAGTATCCCTTTAAGATCAGGAATGAGGATGTGAAAGACAGTAAAACAAGGAGGGAAGGACAGAAGACAAAGACATTCCCTTCAGGGACTTTAAATTTGGCCATCACCGCAAAAATAAATGCAAATTTAATCTCTTGCTAAAACAAACTCCTGCATTTAACCCACAAAAATATGGCCACGTTTTACCTCTTCAGATTTCCACACTAAAACTACAGTTAGAAAGAAGATGCATACCAGCTTATTAGCAGAACCTACCCGTTCTCATCCCCACTCATTAAATAACGCGGCTTGGTCAGTAGACTTTCACGTCTACATGTAGTGCATTAGGTATCCTCCTGCGTCTGTTGTTGATGTTCTGGGACTGCTGACAATTTATGCTTGTTACATGGATTGTGTCTTTTCAAAGTACACAGGAAATGTACAGATTCTGCTCGTTAGATGCATGCAGTCTTTTTCCATCCATAAACTTACAATGTCGGTAAAACAGCTCGCATTACGTTAAATTCCTTGTGCAAAAAAAGCACCTGGTTAAGTTTAGAAAAAAACCCCTCACGGTTTGGTTCAACATTCATACAGGAAGTGAACAGAAGCAACCTGGGTGAAAATGTTTGTTTGACCCATCCCCCACTCCCTGTAAGGAATCAGCTCTTTAAATTGTGTTCATATCCGTCAATGTTTCCGACTGATGCCATCCTGCAGCGTTTATAAACTGACACTGCCCAGCGGTGAATCATAACGCTGCAAAGATACCTTTATTGTCAGTGTCTAATGTCAAAATCACTGACCAAGCAACGCTCTTTGACAACTTTGAAATGAGAACAGGTTGGCAGAACACAACCAGATCTCTGACCCAACTGCTTGCAGTCAGCTGCATTCATTTTAATACTTTTTTCAGGTACACTATGCAAGAATTTTCAGTTACTGTTTCTAAACAGTATTGCCACAGAAAGTGAAAGCTAACAACAGACTGGCGTTTTGTTACGCTATCTCTGCATTTTCATTGTGCTTTGTCCACGATTTTAATAGCTTTCTCTTGGATGGAGCTCTGGTCTGGCATCTGGTTGTTAACTTTGTATAAAGTCCCGACCTCACTTGCACATTGTCCCAAGAACATGAAAACAAGAAGAAAATAATAAAATGCAGTCAGAGGGCAGAGTCTCTGCAGATTAATACACTGAAAGTGGGTCATTAATGATAACTGAGAGGGATTACTGCTGTATGAGTCTGTACATTGTCTTTCTGAAAATCCTCAAAAAAAACAAGTCTATCGTGAGGCTGACACTGCGATGCTAAACCGGTGCAACTCTGTTTTAAAAAGGCAAACGTGTACATTTTTGGAAAGCCACTGCAAACAGTCATGTTGTGCTGCAGAGTAATCACAGAAAAACCCATATTCTCAAGGCACTGAAAAGACAGTGACCTGAGTGTGTGCACTAAATGTGGATGATGTGTGTTTACCAGCCAGCGCAGCTCCACCGGTGGTGATGATCACAGCAATCACCACACCGATGGACGGCACACCGTTCCTCAGCACACATACTCCGATGCTGAGTGTGAAGAGTGGCAGGCAGCGTTTGAACACGACATACATGGGCAGGCTGAGGCCGCGCAGAGACCACAGCGTCAGAGTGGACTGCAGTGTGGAGAGGATACACACCGGGCCGAACTCCTGCACACAGAGAGGGAGACATACACACACGCACAAATGTTTTAGGCACCTAATGAGATATTGTGTTGTTTTGCATTAATATCCTGGAGACTTACCCCGACCTTAACCACAGTGACTACATGCCAGCCCAGCACATATCATTACCCTACTCTAACCTTAAACTAAGATTTATTGGCTCATCTTGTGGGGACCAGCTTTTGTCCCCAGATGGGAGAGAAGTCCCTGTAGAGTGACTGTATGACCTAATCCCCACAATGTGCATAACACACACACACGCAGACACACACTTGGCAGTCAGCAGTCACAGTGAATTACACGTAAAAATGTGTGAGCATGCTAATACTAGGGTTGTAATGATAAACTGGTTTCACCATGATATGAAAATATATTGTCACAAACTGGACTGTGGACTGTAACAAGGAGGGACTCCACGTATAATATTTACTTACAACAACTGTGATTTATTAAAACTGAGGCTAACTCAAATGAACAGTGTTACAAGTATGTTAATCAGCTATGAAAGTTGTGCATGGGTGTCTGGTTGATGTGCTGTGGGGGTGTCGAAAGTGCAGCCAAGAGAAAATGATGCAGGGTGGACGTCAGCTGTAGGAGAGGAGAGACAGAGTGAACACATGGACCAACTGCTTTAAGAGCCTAGAAGGCCACAGCAAACTGCATCAGTCTGACAACCTTCCCACGTCAGCCAATTAGCTGCAGTTTCACTCACTTTAACTGACATCAGAGAATATTGATTTATTGTGTTAGTCAAACCAGACGTTTCAAATATATGTTAATACATGTTAATCTGACTGAAATCGTACCAAGTCAGACTAACACACCCAGATCATGTGACTCCTGCATGTATACAGTCAATCAGAACCAAACTGGCCGAGGCACTCTGAGCATGCTCCACAGTTTAGTCCAATAGCATTAAATGTGTAAGAGAAGAAGAAGTCGGTAACAACATGGTGTAATCTACATCCAGAGCCATGACTTTTTTGATGGACCAAATGTACAGGGCTGTAAAGTTGTCCACCATGGTAGCAGTTAGCTGCTAGCTAACCGTAGCTAACTTGTTTGTCCATTGTTTGGTCTGTGACGTAATAGGTCAACAGGAAAAAGGTCCAATACTAACAAGCTGAAAGGGGGTGTATCTCCACCTATCGTAGAGGAGTCGCATGTACTTGGGTCAATAAATGGATTCCCCTCCTGTGCTTGTATACTGGGACAAGGACAGTAGTCCAGTTAAATGCCCTCGTCCAGCTGCAACTGTAGCTCCGCTTCACTGTGACTGGAAACTTAGGGATGCATGATATCAGATTTTTTTGTTGATATATAACAACTCATTTGGCAGATAACCGAATCTGATATATCCACTCTTTTCCCCATCTAATTTAAGTGATCATCAAGTCTCTTCTGTAGTGGAATAAACATCATAGTATACATGCATCGTCTCATCATGACGGTCCACCAGCAGATGGAGACATGAAATACTTTTCATCGTATGTAATATTCATTTATTGCGCAAAATTAGAAAAGGCATGTTGGTTGATTCTGATCATTCTGTTCATTCTAAAGCCGATATCAGCAGATACTGATGATGTGCCGCTATTTTCGTGCATGCCTAAATGTAGTCATTGATAAGATAAGATAATCCTTTACTAGTCCAACTGAGGGCGGCACGGTGGTGTGAAGGTTACCAGCAAGATGAGGGCAGTTCGATCCCAGGAGGGAGCCCTTCAGTCTAATAAGTAAACAGTAAAAAACGTGCTTATACAATCAATCAATAGCAGCATCCGGTGATTATTACTGCTTACTGAACGTCACTTATTGTGCAGTCTGATTAGATGTCATATGAATCATCTTGGTTTTCATGGTATGTAAAAAAACCTCAGATTTAGTTCATTTAGATCAAGTTTCATTTCTCCAGAGAAGCTCTGTTGATGAGTGTCAATCTGCCTCTCAGCTAACTCAACTTTCTGTCTGGGTATTAATGATGAGTGGCGCACACTATGCACACTATCTAGCCTGAGCTGCCTTTTACCTTCAGGTCAGCTCAAATTCACCAAGGAGCTCAAATATCCATGTTGACTCAACACAGGCCTGCGTAGTCCAAGCTTTTCGCAGAACTGTCATGTTTAGGGAGCAGCAGAGATGGTTAAGGTTTAATGTTTAGCCATGTCAGTCAGTTAAACTCTTTGGTCCAGTCGTGGTCACCTGATTTTTCTTTTTGCTCCGGCAGCAGCACAAAATGTCCTCATTTATCACTTTGGTTTATGACAGAACACTGCAGCTCTTAAACTAAATTTGAGGAAGTTCACATCACAAATGTGTTGATTTAGTAGTTCTGTTCTTCCACTAACTTTACTCTCATTTTAGTAGTTTGATATTGATTTTTTTCTTCCAGTATTTTGAGTGTAGTACAGGACGCAGCTGTGGTGTAACATTACACTGCATGTTTGTACAGATTACTGGTTCTTCTCTCTGCGCAGCCTGAGGCAACACACCTCCCAGCAACCTCAGGGCATATAAATCTACAGCTTGCTCTGTCATTCAACTTGTGAGTGCAACTAATCCAATATGCTCCATCCCAGGTTTTCAAATATGACTCTTTCTCGCGCACACATTACTTGTGGTTAAGATTAGGTTAAGATAACTATTAGGTTAGCTTTGCCTCACAGCAAGAGGGTTTGCGGTTTGAACCCGGGGTGGGGGAGCACTTCTGGAGGACAGTTCTGGAGCTGCTTTGAGATCCATAAAATATCTTTGACAGGAGGGACTGTCACTGCGGGGGCATATGCATCAGGATGGAGTTTTACAGCAGCTAGTGATGGAGCTGCAGATGAGCAGACACAACGATACGATTTGCCCCAGGGACATGAGTGGCATCAGCAAAGAGACAACTGGATGTCCGACACCTTATCAAAAGAAAATAATATAAGTTTTGGCATATGCAGTCCAGAGAGACACTGTGTCTGAGGCGAGCACACATTCTTTGGACTTAAGGTGCGGACACACCAAACCGACATCAAAGAACTACCGGTGACGAAAGCCAACTGTTGCGTCGTCTACGTCGCCTAACGTCGCCCTGTGTCAGTTGCATTTGAACACACTACACGGACTATATCCGACGGCCAAGTGGCATGTATGTTCTGCGCCTGCGTGAGAGAGAGCAGAGTGACAGAGTGGTACATCCTGACAGCCGAGGGGTTTCCTATCTGTGCAGCCGAGCACCGCAGCACCTCCACGGACTATTACATCCAGACGGTCCTGGTGTTTCCTCTGCAGGCTCCGCTTCACTCAGCTGCCCGATAAACTCGCTGCTTCTTCCCACTTTAACCTGAATAACAAACCAGGGCTCGGTGCTCTGGTTGGATCCAAACGGAGAGCTGGGATTAGCTGGGAGGCTAGCAGAGGCTAACTGGCTGTGCTTCCCCCCGGTCATGCTGCGGCTAACCCACCGCTAGCTGCTCCCAGCTAGCTCTGATTTGTTATTCAGGTTAAAGTGAAAGAAGCAGCGGATCTGTCAGACAGCTGAGTGAAGTGGAGCCTGAGGAGGAAGTACCGGTTAGCCCCGGTTTCACTACAGGCAGATTCACTCGCTACAGGGGCGAGGAAATAAAACCTGAACAGCCAATCAGAGTGATCTCTCTGATTACTGTTAATTTATTTTGCTGATCTGTTCTGTACGACATCTATTGCACGTCTGTCCGTCCTGGAAGAGGGATCCCTCCTCAGTTGCTCTTCCTGAGGTTTCTACCGTTTTTTTTCCCTGTTAAAGGGTTTTTTTGGGGACTTTTTCCTTATCCGCTGTGAGGGTCATAAGGACAGAGGGATGTCGTATGCTGTAAAGCCCTGTGAGGCAAATTGTGATTTGTGATATTGGGCTTTATAAATAAAATTGATTGATTGATTGATTGATCTCTCTCACCGACAAGCTCCGCCGCCGATTCAACATGCTCAATCGGCCGAAAAGCCGCCGACGCCGATGCCAAAGTGCCAACGTTGCGGGACGCACCACAAAAACTAGGCCAACAGATGCTCACCGACGGCCCGACTTTGTTTGACAGCCGACCGTCGGCTTGACGTGTCAGGGCCTTCTGAGCAGTTTTCCTGCAGCTCCTCGACCCAATCACCTAAACAAATGTTTGAAATGTAGCTCTATGCTCCTGCAAATAACTTTTTTTAGGCACAAAAAAACATTAGGATTAGGTTATAGTCGAAAAAAGATCTTGTTTTGGCTAAAAAATTCCCCCATTTGGTGACACAATCACGGCTGGAAATGTCGCCAATGTCTCGTAAAAAAACAAAACAAAACAAAAAACAGCTTTGTTGTTTGTTTGTCTTGAGCAGTTGTCTGAGGTTTTCTGCAGCTGCCGCCAGTACATAGTCATGCATGCTAATTTATGGCAGCACCCCTCTGTGAAAATATGTTCCCACGTGCATGTTTGAGAGAATCCATTGTGCTGTTAAGCTTGTGTTCCACTCAGAATCTGGAGGCTTGTTAGCCTAGCTTGCTAACTGATTCCCAGTAAATGTTACTTTCAGCGTCATCGGCAGCTCTCACACACTCTAGTGCCTGCCCACACAGATGTTGCACCAATCAAATCAGCAGTATCAGTTCAAGTGGATACCACACACTAATGCAGGGGGCGCTGTCCCTTCAAAGAACATGCAATTTCTTCTTTTTATTAACTGCATTTACAACCATATTGCAACTACAAAAGATGGAACAAACACTGAGAATATCTATAATACTTTCTTAAATTAATTTTAATGTCAGTTCACCCTAAAGATGTTCTAACTTTCTTTTCCACAATTTTTTTTTTTTTTTGCTGCATACACATTCTTCCTGTGCAGCTTCTGGCAGGTGTTTTTTGGCTTTGGTGATTTTGATAAACAGTCCTGCCAATAAAGTTAATGAATCGTAGCAGTCAATCAGCCACTCAGACAGTCAGTCAATCAGTCAATCAGTCAATCAATCGTGGGCTGAAAACACCAGCAGGCACTTTTACTAATATTGATAAGAGAGGGGGCGTCTACAGTGCTTTAATCTTTCCTTTAAATTAAATGTTCATCATTAACATTTAACTGTCAGGAGGCAATAACACACTGATAATGAGGCAACCTTTTTATTACTGACCCTCATCTGCCACACATTAATGGTGCTGAATAAAAATAAATGTTGTGCTTTGGTTTTTGAAACATTTAAACAGTCTCCCAAATATTCACTTGGCTTGTAGAATAATTTTACAGCTGCAGGTTGATGGCAGCTATTATTTTATTGTACATTGTAAAGACCAAGAAAAGTTTAAGGACATTTAGTGTAATGTTTATATCATTTTAGAGTCTTTAAGTGGAGTTTAACTTCTTATAGTAACTGTATGGTTTTATTAAAACTTTCAATGCCCGTATGAAACAGATCAGAACACTTTAAGGTCAATATTTTTTGTCGATGTTCACATGATAAATAACAGAGATAAAAACAGGCTGGTATATTTTACAAAGTAAAAGAGGCTACAGTCAGTCTACAGTGCAGCTAGACGCACCCCTGGAAGTCTGGTGATCCCAGTTTGCGCATCACCAAATGGTGATTTTAGTCACTTTTTACCTTGGTGAGCTGCAGGCTGAACGGCGGGACCGTGACCTTCCCAAGCCGCCTCAGGATCTCCAACGTGAGCGCCGCTGTGCTGCTGGTCAGGAGCTGGATGAGCGTCAGGAACTTGAAGTGATAATTAGTGATGAGGAACTTCAGCAAGATGTTCAGAGAGCCGGAGAAAACGCCGTGCGCAACGGCCACGGAGATCCCCAAAAACCGGCTCTTCAGCACATCCATGGTGGCTTGCTGTTGGCTTTAAAGAAAGTCATACAGGAGACACAAAGTGCTGTCGGTGCCGATGGTCCCCGCCGTCACAGCCCGGGCTGGAGAGGTTCAGTTTCGGAAATGAGGGGGAGGGTTTTTACGCACAGCCGCACTGCCGCTGGACGGAGGAACGGAAGGAAAGGAAGGACGTGAGGCTGGAGAGAGCCCACGATTATACCGCTCTATGAAGGAAAAACAGTCTGCACTTAAAAGCTTTTAGTAAAAACAGTGAGTGCGAGTGAGGTCTGAAGGTGGAGAGGAGGGAACCGGGAGGGGGAGGAGAGCCTCTGCTCGGGTCTGCTGAGTCTTTTTCTCCTCAGTTCAAACGGCAGCTCAGTTCAGCTCCTTTTCATATAGTAAAAACACTCAAAAACTCAGTCATGTTCTGAATTAGTTTCCACTCACTCATTAACACCAGCAGAAGACTTCACCAGTGACTTTTTCTTTGCGCTTGTGTTCCAAAAAAGAACCAGAAAACCTCCGGTAACTGAGAGAAAGACGCAAAGAAAGAGGAGAAGAAGTGATTCCTGCAGTGGAGTACAGTAGAGGCGCAGCAGATGTACAGGAGGTGTACAGTAGAGGGGAGGTCGTCCTCTGAGAGAGCTGCGAGTGAAATATGACATTTTGCCGCAGCGCCTCTTGGCTGAGTACCCGAGAGAGGGAGGGAGACACAGAGAGAGAGAGGGAGACAGAGAGAGAGAGAGAGAGAGAGAGACAGAGGCAGAGAGAGCTTGTATCTTGTATCAGTTCACCATAAGCTCATATCAACATCCACAAAACCAATAGGAAGATAAATATAATTCTACTAACTTCAGGTAGCCTCATTAGGATTCATTGGATTCAAGTGGTCCAGTAAAAGCTGTTCACTCTCTTTGGCACGGGCGCCCTGTGTCCACGGGACAATGAATGCAAAGGCAGAAACCAACATGCACAGTAGACAGACATTAAACTTACCAAAGTACAGATAAATGAAAGCACAACACTGAGAGAGGGTTCAAAAGGGGGGCAGGGACATCTGAAGACAAGGATAAATTATCAAGAGACTAATAGCTAACATTTAAAGCAGAGGTAGGCAGTTTTATTTTGACCACTTGGCAAAAACCTTTTAATAAACCAGTGGCAGCCCAAGCATATTTAGTGCCCTGGGTGAGTCTCCCTGCAGCTCAACAGTTTAAGTAGTGCACGTTTATTATTACCAAGAAGTTCAGTTTCCTGCTTTAGAGTGAGTGACTAACAGACCGCTGCTTGAGAGAGACAATTAACTAGCTCGACAGCTTGATGATGCTGGATATATATCAAACTACGTCGACCTTGAACTAATGACGAACAAACCTTTTTGTTTTGTCTACATGGCAAGAACTAAGAATGAGTTCCTAGACTTGGGTTCGGTTTAGGCACAAAACCCATTTGGTTATGGTTAGGAAAAGATCATGTTGGAGAATCCGTCAGTGGGTGCGGTTACATGATGGCTTCTCATTCAGAATAAAATAAATCTGAATGAAATCATTCGGAATTAAAGTTTTTCCAGGTAGTTTACATGGGAAATATTCATTCCGAATGAGGGTTTACACAGGAGATCAGTTTAATCGCCTTTATTCAGGTCTGCACAAGGTTTGAGGCAGGGAAGGTTTCTGATTGGATAGGGGGCGGGGTGGATGTTACGTGTTTACGTTTACCGGAAAAAAACACTGTAGTCCTCATTCCAGATAACAAGATGCTTGACGACGCTGTTCTTAGTGGCTTTTTCAGGCTTGTTTTGCTTATATTCTTGAAGCAGCAGTACGACAACAACCTTGTTCTGCTAATGCTTCGTCTGTTGAGGAGGAGAAGGGAGGTAGAAGGTCGAAGAAGAGAGACAGAAGACCGTGCTTTGGCGAATGGAAACCGGTGAGTGCAAAGAGTCCGACTGCTCTATCTCAGCCCGTTGCTATGCGCGCTATATACGTCATCACGCCAGAAGGGCAAGGAAACGAGCATGCGCAGAAAGACCTGGATGAACTTAAAGAGGAATGAGTGTATACAAGTGCGAGAAATTCTTTCATTCGGAATTAGAAACAGAATATTCCAGCCCCTTACATCGGATTGAGTTTTCAATCACATTGGCCACTTTCATTCTGAATTAGATGTTTACAAGATCACTTTTAATAGGAATGAACTTTCATTCTGAATGAAAAGGGAATTAATCTGTCCATGTAAACGCACTCAATGTCTCGCTAAAAAACACTCGCTTCACGTGGCACTATCCCAGCGGAAAAACTATTGCTAAAAAAGACCTTTGTTTGGTGGTTAGAAAGCATCTGGATCACAGCAATGACTCACTAAAACACAACCATTTTTGTTGTTTGTTGGTCTCGGGCGGTCGTCTGCAGCTTGGCCGGCATCTTGTCTGGATATCACAGACACATGCAAAGACAGTGAAGTCTGGGTTTTACAATGCACAAACGCGACAGGTAAAAAATATGTGAGTTTGACTTGTCAAAGTGAAATATGTAAGAATCTTAAATAGCATGATGTTGTTATACCAACCACCAGCTGGATGATGTCACTTTAGTTTTCCTAGTGGTGGTGCAAATTAGGGCTGCAACTAATGATTATTTTCATTGTCGACTAACCTGTCGATTATTTCTTCGATTAGCTGACTAATCATTTTATCGATAAATGTGTTAAAATGTTGGAAAATGTCAGTCTGTCTCTCCCAAACCCCAAAATTATGTCATCTAATGTCTTGTTTCTTGTTTCGTACGCCAACGGGTTTGAGTTCACCGTCATGGGAGAGTGTGTAAAGCTGCCAATATTTCAACATAAGAAGCTGCAGTAAGAGTATTTTGAGGTACTTTTATAGTACTTTTCTATGAAATATGACTCAAACCGATTAGTCGACTACTAAAATAGTCACCGATTATTTTAATAGTTGATGAGTCATCGATTAGTCGACTTATCGTTGCAGCCCTAGTGCAAATGCAAACAGAAAAAAGCCCTTGACGGTTGGTAGTTCTCGGGGAGTCCCCAGAACTCTTTGGTTGAAAATACTCCAGAGTGTATGTGTGCACAAGCAACTCAAATGTTGTCTTGATGACGACACCAGATGAAAAGTCAAAGGTTTATTAAACTTAACAAAGACCTTGAACGTCTTCTGAGAATTCTCACTCAAAACCACAAATGTCAGCGTCATGTTAACATGAGAAGAAAACTCATTTCAGCACGATAACAAATTGTTTCACCAGCACATGTTCTCTTTTCCTGTTGCACTGGTCTTGTTTACCTCACTGTACTCCTCTGTCTCTCCTCCCAGTTCAATCTAGTTCACTTCAAATCTGCTTTATTAGCGTGACAGATAAAAGATTTACATGATGAAATAAATTAACAGATACAAGATTAAATCAACAGATTCTGCAAAAGCGCATTAACATGTAGGAGCAGCTTAGTACATTCAGTGCAAGAGAAATCTGTGCACATGGAAACACAACACGAGCAGGAGGAGAGTTTGTCTACAGAAATGATTGGAATTTTTCACCTCTGATTAATGTCGTCTTAATGAATCTTTAAAATGTCAGGAAAAAGTGAAACACGTGTGACACACTTTTACTCAGTTGACATCTTCACGGCAACAGGAGAAAACTCAAAGATCCAGTTTATAAAAATACAAACAGAGAAAATCATTAAATTGTCACATTGGAGAAGAAGCCGGAGGCAGAAAATAGAAATGACTTCAATTATTAATAAATTGTTATTTTGGATGCAAAGTTTGCAGACAGACTAAATAGTTTCCTCTAGTTAATCAGTGTGAAGCTGGATTATGTTTAAGACCCGAAAATGAGAGGAGTCCAGTTATTTCATTTATTTGTAGATTTCTGTATTTGTCTCTTTGTGCATTAAATTCTGCAAAGAGAGAACTGACTTATTAATATTTAATCAAATGCCAAAAAGAAATAGTGTGTGATATTTCAGTTAAATTAAAAACTGAATTTGCTCGGGTCAAGAGCTCAGCACCTAGAGAGGACAGCAGCTTATAAAGCCTCTCGTTAAGGTGAAGTGATCACACTTGAGGAGGGCGGAGGCTCCTGCGTTGTCTCTGCCTCAGGTGTGATCATGTGAACTCATTAATGGGACTTTTCACAGGCAGTTTTCATACAAGTAAAGTTCAGGTTAATAACAAACAACAAACAAGACACTGGGACACTAAAGGAGACACAAACAAGAAAAATTTATTGTAAGAGCCTGATGTTATAGAAATAGGTGAAATGGACACAAACTCTGGACAACGTATTACACAAATCAATGCCAATGCAAAGTCAATGAGGATCTTTTGTCATGGTGGATATAAGAATTAAGTATAAAAAGCAAGACAGTCTGCATCTGACCAAAGGTCAAAGAAACTTGGACTTGTAACCAGCACACTGCTGTTAGTGTCCAATGTCACACTAAAGCCTAGTTCACATTACACGATTTTCACCACGATTTTGACGTCGCAGAGGATCTTGAGAGCTACCTTGGGTCGGAGGTGAGTCGGCAGATAGTCTGCCGCGGCGAGTCCTCATGTGTGAACAAGCCTACAAGCAAGTCGCCCCCTCGTCTGTGACTGGGACTGGATATCTGGCATGCTAGAAAACTGGAGAAGTCTGACACGACTGACAAAGAGCATCAGCCAATGGGAGGCGGGATACGTCCCACGTCAGCATGCAGGAGGATGGAAGAAATGTGAGGAGGACAAGCCGCAGGGTTGCCAGGTCCGCTTATTAGCCGCGACTCTGGGCTTGTTTCAAAAGTGGAGTTGCTTATTTGGGCTTGCTCTCTAAACGTCACCTTCCTCTATATATATCCATCTAATAAGTTATTTAAAGCAGCTGTGCGGAACTTTACGTTTTCGTTGATTATAGCGCCCCCGTTGGTCGAAGCGGTATGACACCCACAGCCTGGTGTCGTAAAATTCCAACTGCAGCCGGCATTCGGCTTCATTCGTAAAATTTTGACTGCAACTGGCAATTACAGCATGCATTTGTTTTGGAGAGCGAGAGGAAAATCATAAATGTTCTGGTGTAGCTCTGAATTTCTTATAAACTGAGGACAACTGCCTGCTGTATATTTGTGTTCATGGTCACAGTCACAGATAATTTTGTGGCGTTTGTTGTAACGTTACTAGACAAAAGCGGTTCACATCAGCTAACGTTACATTTAGCTTGCTTATAACTTCCATGTCGTCATATACTGAAGTGAAACAACGTCTAACAAGTTGCGGTATATTCTCTAAATAAAAACAAAAATGACATACCTGTCGATTAGGAAAAGGGCCGACTCGGGATCAGTTTTAAAACCTTTCAAATCTCTCAGCTCTCTCCACTTGGTGAATGCCGGACCGAGGTTTACACGTGTTTGGGCTCGAGCTCTATCACTGTTCTGTTTAACCTTCTTCTGTTCTTTTTCTTTTAGATGGTGCTCCTTCTTTATCCGCCATGACATCGAAAGTACAACCAAGTCCTTATAGATACATCTGGTAAAACTGTTATGTGTTCAGCATTGCCCGTTGCGTACCACTTACTCAAAGAACACTCTCTGTAAACACGGCTCTTCTTCTCTCCATTTATTGGCGGATCTCAAACAACTTCCAGGTGCATACCACCACCTACTGTACAAGAGTGTGCGATGTGTCCGAAATCATTCACTACTCCCTACTACATGTCATTTAGCCTGTTTCTTAAATCCTACTCGTAAACACGGCTCCTTCTTCTTCTGTGGTTTAATGGCTGCGGGCTGCTGTGGGCGTGCAGACTTACTTCCGCCTCCGGGTGCCGTATTCTGGTTTGCTGACTTCCGCTGTATCCGACCCGACTGAGGTTACACTAAATAGCCATATAGAGAAAGGGGGGGTGACACGAACTGGGGACAGTTTTATAAATGGTAAAAAGTTCCGCACAGCTGCTTTAAATGCATGATAGTCGCTTCTTTGGGGCTTGTTTCCATAGCCCTGGTTGCTTGTTTCTCTCCCAAGATCTGGCAACACTGACAAGCCGACAAGCAACAACAACAATGGTGGCGTCCACAGGATAACGAGGAGCACGTTGTGTTTGGACCCAGGCCCTGGAGGCAGATCTGATTCAACACTGGGGAGAACATCCATGCCTTTTCGATGTGTCATCTCCAAGTTTGGTGACGTCACCGCGTTTTCTGGGGCTCTGTCGGGAGGGCTCGGTGGAGAAATCTTGTGGTGTGCACACACAGGTCGTAACACAGTTGGCGAGACTCCCGCTGACAGAAACACACGTCGCCAGGTATGAACACTCAAAAGATTACGATAGTCTCCACGACGCAAAATCTGGCAGTGATTAAATGTTTTAACCATCCAGTGAAAGAGACGACCTCTGCTGGATTTGGAATTCAAGAACGGAGAACCCAGCTTAATGTGAGGGACTGGAGCCTGTATGTGTTTAATCACGGGGGTCGGGTTGGGTCGTGGGGCTTCATACATCAGTGCTCCAGTTCATCCTAAAGGCATTGGATGGGGTTGAGGTCACAGCTCTGCACAGACCAGTCAGGTTCTTCCGCCAAACTGGGAAACCCATTTCTCTATGGAGCTGATTTGTGTGGGGGTTTTGTCACGTTGACACAAAGTTGGACTGTTTACTAAAAGATCATTTGCTGCTGCAGCGTTAAGATTTGCCTTCACTGGAACCAAGCCAGGAAACGTAAAGCAGTAAATAATCAATAAAAACACCTGCAGCTTTTCTCTCTGTTGATAAAAATGTTTGGATGTTTGCCATCATGGTCCACTTGTGTGAGTCTCTTCCTCATCCTCCTCCTCCTCCTTATCAGAAACAGAGACATCCCCATCACTCATAACAGGCGTGGAAATGGCTTGGACAATATTTTAATTGAAATATTTCATCAGAAAATCAGTTTCCAGGCCACGAGGGAGGAAGAGCCGCCCTTATCCAGCACAGACCATTAGCTACCAATTAACACGCGGAGACAGAAGAGGACGGAGACGCTTTCAAACGTGAGGAGATTAAGACCGGGCCGAGGATTTAGACCGGGACTCTCTGCAGGGGGAAAAATACCAAATGCATGCATCCATTATTCCACAAACTATAGCTAATATAGATTAGGCTGAGTAATTTCACTTAAAACACAGAATGGAACAGACCTGAATCCACTCTAATATGGAGTCTACATGAATATGAAGCACACAATCATGGTGGAGGAATGAGAAGAGTTATATACAGAACAGCCAGTGAGTCACATTTCTGCAATGGAAAGTAGCATGTTTAAACATGTTTCTGTTGGTTTACCTGCTGAATGAGCAGACACATTTTGATCATTTTGTCTTTTTTAATTTTAACTTTAAATCTATATATAGATTTAAAAATATAAAAGTAAGAAATATTTTGTCATAAGTAAAAATTGTGCTGTGTTTTAATTTGTATATGATTAAACAATTAAAAGGGAATAATATCAATCAAGTTTTTTTTATAACCCCATCACCAGAATAAATGTTTTTTATTTTACATTTATGCAAATCATATAAAAGCACATTTGCACGTTATTCTGGAGCAGGTATGTTGAAACGTTCCGTGTATTTTTCACATTTCACATTTCACATTTCATTGACGCTGTGATTAATGTGTGGTTACGTTTAGGCACAAAAACCAACCAGACACAGCAATGTGTCTGTATAAAAACACCACTTTTTGTGGCCCTATCCTGGAAGGAAACGCAGCGATGTCACAGTAAAAAACAATCACTTCCTATGGCACTATCTTGTCGGGGAAACATAGATATGTGTCTGCAAAAAACAATTACTTTTTGTGGCACTATTCCGGCAGAAAATTCAGCAATGTCACTGAAAAAAACACTTCCCATAGTACTATCCCAGCACAGCAATATATCTGGAAAACAGCCACTCTTAGTGGCGTTATCCCCGGTGGAATACCCTCTCACATTTGGTGGCTAGAAGCTGCTGAAAATGCAGCAAATGCAACCTTTTTTTTTTTTGTTGGTCTCAGTGGTGTGCAGCTTGGCAGGCATCTCACCAGTCTTGCACCATCCACCATCCTGTCCACCTCCTGATGACAAAGTCAGCTTTCGAAACATACAAATGTAACATTTTCCTCTGGTGACTGGGCTTTTTTAATTTTAATTTTATTTTTTAGTGTCCACCCTGATTTCTGTGCCCTCCCCAAAAAGTCTTTCACATGAAATGTTGCAGTAGCAGTATAGTTTCATGTACAAGAGCAGATTGCGTTAACCAATTAAAAAATAGTAGATTTTTAATTAATCATTGAAATATCTCATAATTAAGCCTGAGCATTAGTTATGACCCGGCTCAAATGGTCACAACAAAAACTGAGACACATCATGGCAAAATTGAACACAAGATATTTATTAAACCAAATTGACCTATGGCTAAGTCCCGCCCTCAAGTGCGATGGACGGACATTCTCTGCCTGGACGTCCATTGAAATGCATTACAGAAAGTCAGTTTTGTTCTGGTTTATGAGCTTTTTCTGAGATTTGAAGTTTAAAAATGGTCAAACGGTGTGCATGGGGTACATGCAACTCTGACACAAGGTATCCTGAGAGGCTGGGCGACCAGGTGTATTTTTTACACTTTAAACCACATCTCAACTGAGAAAAGTGTCTCCTTCGGATAAAGTTGTGCGGTAACGTTAGACCACAACATCAACTCAACGTGAATAAGATTAACAATGATGTCTACATCTGTTCTAAGGTAAGACAACATTGTGTTTGAGGCAACATATTGTCACTTTGCTGGAAAGAAATATAAAGTTATCTTGAACATCTCTAGCTAACATTAGCTAAAGTTAGCCTAACGTTAGCTCCTAGCTGTGTTGTTCATCATGTCACCTTGTTTGCTGGGAGTTCATTAGCCTATTTTGTTCTAGTTTTGTACTTTGGTGATCGTACATTATTGTTAGCTGTTGTCCAAAGGGCTCTAGTTAAGCTAACGTTAACTTCTGGAGCTTAGCTTCATTAACTTATCTGTAATGGCAGAGATAACAAAGGTTGGCAAACGTTATGCTGAATGATTCAGTGTAAATACTGTAGCACCAAACTAACGGAGAGACACTCTTGGTAAAGATGGTAAAAAGGCCGTTATCCTTTTCTCATATTCTGAGCCAAAAACCTTAACTTCAGTGGCACTTTAACTTGTTGTCTTTGATGGCGACGGCAACGAGATGCAGTTCACAAGCGTACACTGTGAGCCTGAGCTTCACGCTGCACACAGGCTTAAATAACCTGGAACACTCTCAGGTGTTCCCAGTTACCCTAACGATCCCCTGCCCACACAGACAGGTAAATCAGCAGCACAGATAACACCCAAGGGGTCATTTCAACAATGTGTACTGAAATCAGAAATTCATTTGTACAAGATGCTCAGTCATAATTATGCAGCACAGACAAAATAATTATAAGAATGCGCTGCATTTCCACAGCCTGATTAGAGGAAGAATTATGAACCCCAAACCTCCTCTAACAAACGGTTAACTTTCCTTTAACATTTTCATGTGATAAAAATATACATAAACGTCACATAATCCTACAGTAGGAGAGGAATGTAATCTGCACAAGACATCGTGATGTATGTTTCAGAGACTGTATTAATTTCTCTTCAGACTAAATGGAAATCCTTTTAATTCCATGAATCCCACAGAAAGAGAATCATGATATAACCCTGTGGTGGAGACAGCGACTCAGACTGAACGGCTCTTCGTCTCATTTAAAGGCTCTGTGACAGACTGCAGCAGCGAACACACGTCCTCTGTGAGGAGACGACTCCAACTGTCCAACTGTATTAACTGCAGAGCCATTTAAAGTCTGTGTGAGAGTGAAGGAGGAGGAGGAGGGGAGAGGGGGAGGGAAGAAGATGGATATAAAGAGGGTGAGAGAGAGGAAAAGAAAGGGAAGAGAAGAGAAGGAATAGTGAAGGACAAGGATGAGACAGACAGGGACAGAGAAGAGAGGAGAGGGATGGAAAGAAACAAAGAAGCAAAAGAAAAGGGGAGAAAGAAGGAAAGGAAGGAAGCAAATTGTGTGGAGCGGAGATGGGACAGGAATAGAGAGAAAAGGGGGAAAGGGAAGGGAAGGTAAAGGAAAGAGAAGAAAGAAAGTAAAGAAGGGAGGAAGGGGAAGGAAGGGAAAGAAAGGACAACATGAAATGAAAGGAGGGCCAAAGTGATGAGGGAAAGAAAAGATAAACAGAGGTAAAGACAAAAGAGAAGAGAAAGAAAAAATGAAGGCAGAAAAAGGAGGGTAAAAGTAAAGGGTAAAGGAGAGGAAAAGAAAAGCTAAGACAGGAGTGAAGGTGAAGACGGATGAGAGGACGACTGAACATGGTGACAGAAAGAGGAGCGTTGGGGCACAAAATGAAAAAAGAAAAAAGGAGTGAGGAAAGAAACGAGTGGAGGAGGAGAGCTGGAGAAGAGGAGGAGGAGGAGCGGCGTAGAGAATCTGTCTTCACAGTGTTTTTGTTCCCGGTGGAAGTGAGGCCGGGTTTTTCCCTGCAGAGAGATTGGCTGCAGGACAGAGAGGAACCCTTCACGCATCATCACCAGGAGCGCTGTGATTGGCCGCAGCAAGGGCGAGTGGGGGAGCTCTGTACGACACACATCATCATCATCTGGCACATTCCAGAGGATCTTCGTTGCACAACTGGGCTCTTGGAGGGGAGGGTGGACAAAATAGTAGAAACACCTTCAGCTCATCATGTCTGCTTCATTTCTGAGACTGTAGGTTGTGTTTGTGACTTAAAGCTCCAATAATCAGAATATTTACTGATCACATGATCATGTGTAAAGTGACGGTCTGAGGACAGAGGGATGTCGTATGCTGTAAAGCCCTCTGAGGCTAAATGTGACTTGTGATGTTGAGCTTTATAAATAAAACTGGATTAAAAAAACTGGACGGAATTGTACTTCTGATCTGTAACGTTGACAGGAAGTGACCACCATGAGACGGTGTATCATTTCTAGTCAACAACTCTCTGTGCTTCTGATCTGTAACGTTGACGGGAAGTGACCACCATGAGACAGTGTATCATCTCTAGTCAACAACTCTCTGTACTTCTGATCTGATTTGCAGCTTTTCAGACTTATTTTGTGGCTGAATATAATTTGTAGCTTCTTAAAATCTGAATGAGGATAGTGATAGTGAGATACTGGCTACAGTGATGAAACAAAACCAGCATCAGATGGACTGTATTCATAATCAGTACGCCACAATAATATAAATAACCAGCGCCAATTCATCAGTCAATGAGAATGTGTATGTGTGGGCGGGGCATAAGCACATACAGCCAGCAGCAGCAGCAGAGACCCACCGTCCGACACTGGCACACCGTGAGGATGGAAACAGAGTGCTCGGCGGGGATGGAGCACCTGCTGCAGCGAGCCAACATGCCGTCTGCGGTCATTTTGACTTGATCAGTGGACTTCACTACAAGCTGATTGGCTGTTGAAACAGGTGACATGCTTTAAAACCAGCCTCCGGCCATTTGACCAGCTGAGTGTCAGGTGACACCATCAGCCGGCTTGAGTCGAGCACAGACCGGTCAGTTCACACCGCTGACACTTTTCTCTGCAACGTTCTGAAACAGTTTGGTCTCATCGCCAGTCTTTGGTCTGAACTGGGCTTCAGAGACAAATCATCAGCAACTTTACTTTTTTAGCCTCTTTTCGCTTTTTTATTTTGATGGCATATTTGCTGCATGGTTCAGCAGT